>NC_067486.1:71125340-71425340 GCF_947179515.1 Apodemus sylvaticus
AAGGAAATCAGTTTTCTACACTTAAAAGTTCTCTCTCTCTCTATGTATACATTAAAGTGTATGTTTGCAATATGTATTATATACACATGCCATTTATATTCTATATGATGATGTGGGTGCTGGAAATTGAACTGTCAAGCCTCTGAAAGAACACAAGTGTCCTTATCTTTGAATCATCACTTGTGTGTGTGTGTGTGTGTGTGTGTGTGTGTGCATGCGTGTGTGTTTGCTGTGATATATAGCCTATATAAACATACTGTGTGAGCATGAAAACTTTTCCAGCATATTTGTTCTAAGACTAAGTGTGCTTCATCTTCTGCCAGCTGCTCTGCACTCCTGTCCTGTGGAGAGTCTACATTCTCATCATGATCTGCTCCAACTTTGTTGTGTCCCTTGCTGTGGAGGTAAGTGCCCTCAGGCTGTTGCTGCGTGTGTGAGAGTCAGGCTCAGTTCTTTAGGAGTTTGTGAATTGAGCAACTTTAATATGCAAAGTCTCAGAGCTGCGGTGGTCTTTCCTTCATACAATGTGCAAAGGCTCTGCACAATGTGCAGTGTCTCTTCTCTGATGAAAAAACATGCAATCATTTTTTTTTCTCAACTGTAAAGTGTAGTAAGAGGATGCTTTCATGGACTTTAAGGTTCTATTCATTCTTAAAATTCCCCAATATAGAATTCACATTTTAAAATTGAAATATGATTTGTGTACTATAAAACTCTCCATTTTAAAGCATCAGTGGTTTTAAGTGTAGATGCTGAGTGTCCACCCAGTTCAAGAACCATTTCGACTCCCTCCCCCAAAATCCTGCAACCCATAAGCAATTGATCTTCATTTCCTTCCTCTCCACCTTGACAATCACAAACACACTTCCCTGGCCCATCACTCTTATACTATTATACATGCATTTTAGTGACGACAAAACAGGTGCAAGCAGGGCCTCTGCAGACAACCAGTAGTTAAAAAGGTAGTTCAGAAGGATGAGGAAAGGGTGCCATCACTGCCCTGCCCTGCCCTGCCCCGCCTTGCCCTGCCTTGCCCCGCCTTGCAGGCAAGTAACGGCTGTTGTATAATCCTTACAGTACATAAAGGAAGGGATTATTATTTCTAACCCAACAGGCTCAGGCTTTCTTCTTCAGTGTTGGGAATTGGATATCCATCTCGGACCAATGACCTGGCCATAGTCATGAAATGAATCTAGATCTTCCAACCCCAAGACTGAGTGAAACCTCTATCTGGATGTCATAGACCTGTGCTCATGGTTAACAGTGACTTGCTGAAGACACATTGTGCATCTTTTCTACACACTCAGTTGTATGAAATGTTAAACATTTTATAAAATGTCATTCTAATAGGCATGAAGTTTGATGTGGTATTGTGCAAAATATAGAGTTGGAATGATCTTAAATTTAATTTAGATGTGAGATTCCCAAGAACTATCTCTGATGTAGGCCTTTTCCAGCTTAACCCCCCAGGTTTTTGAAAGTACCTCCATCCAGCTGAGTTCCTTACATAGGACAGTTTAAGAATGTAGCTACAAAACTACTTAACATTTGTTTAGGATCAAGAATTTTGTTAGTCTGAATCTAAAGAATTACTGAACCAGTGTCTGGTTATGAACTATGGAACTCAATTAGGTAACTCAAATCACAAATTATTTATCTTTTATCTTACAGAAGGCCATTATTGAAAACCGAGCTCTGTGGATAGCAGTCAAGAGATGTTTTGGCTATCAATCAAAAAGCCAGTACCGGATATGGCAGAGGAACTTGGCAAATGATTCAAGCTGGCCCCCACTAAACCAAACCTCCTACTCTGACATGCAGGGGGTGTCCTACAGTAACCCTGTGTTTGAGAGCAATGAGGAACAACTTTGAAGGAAAGTGATATCTAAACAGTTATCAAAATGAAGATAAAAAGAACCAGTTTCAGAGATGTTAAAGCATTATCAGTTGGAGTTAGGGGACTAAACCCCCAGCTCCCAGGACAAGTTAAATTTCTCCAGTGGAATCTATGGAGAACAGTGTCCCCAGAAGATGGCTTTCCTCCTGGCTTCTGATGTGTTGGTGACACCTATTGAACCAAGAATAGAGCAAGGTTTACAATGGGCCAAAAGATTGGCAGATATCAGAAAAAAAACATATCTTCTTAAATAAGTCTTTCTCAAAAAAAATAAAAATGAAATGAGGGATGGTCACACAGCGTGTATTCATAGAGTTGTAACACATTAAGGATCAGTGTTGAATCATTGCTTGGTGGAAAAACTAACACAAGAGAAGCATCCTCTAGTCTCCTCTATCCGTTTTCAGATCCACGCCTCTCTTCTCCTTCTGGTCTTGCTCTGCATGTTTGCTACAATGACACACACCCCTTCATTTCAGTGCCTTAAGGTACTAGAACTCTTCTCTTACTTCAGGACTCTGGACCAGTTGTCCACTGGGTGATGATTACTTCAGAGCGATGACTCTTCCATTAAAACACAGAGTCTATGTTCACCAGATCAGGGGAAGGAAATGCTGGAGACAGTGCATGTGTGTGTGTGTGTGTGTGTGTGTGTACTTCACCCTCAAAGCAGCATCTATTTCCACTCCTACTCTCATCCCATTAGAAGAGATTTGGCCCAGGAACCGAGGAGTGTGTTGTCTCTTAAATGTAAAGTTCAGTAAGACCTATAACTAAATAGGTCCCCTGCTTAGAAGGGCCTCACACTTGTTTAATACTGTGCTGTTTCTATTTTGTAAATTTTGGGGCTAAATTCACCCTACTTTCAGGCCCCATAGTGATATACATGTATTGATTTTATTCTAGGGGCACAGTGGCAGGGTATCAAAGAGCCTCAGTATTGATTGTTCCTCTAACTATTATGTATGCAGTCGTGATTTAGGAGTTTCTCATCTTACTTTCACTCTGCTATGCTCTTTTGGGGATTCTTCCTGTGTGCTCTGCATTATATGCTGTCATTGAGCTAAGTCCACCCGTGTAATTCTTGCTCAAGACTGATTTGCTCCTAGAAAACAAAATTCTCTCATATTTTACCACCATGGATGACTGGATTGTATTGGAGTGTCTCAGCATAGAAAACACATGGAGTTCACTTAGGTCTGTGGGTCACACTGAGCTTCAGAGCAACATCTACACATAGTTTTTTAACTTAAAAATTATTTTTTAAAAATGTATTTTGATCTAGCCCAATTCCTCTTAGATTTTCCCTACTTCTGGACCCATGCAACTTTAATATTCTCTCTCTCTCTCCCTTTCTCTCTCTCTCTCTCTCTCTCTCTCTCTCTCTCAAGAAAAACAAAGAAACAAACAAAAATAGCAAAACAAAACCAAAAACCTGCCAACAAAAGCAAAACCATAGTGGCCTGGAGGTACACATCTTTAATTTCAGCATTAGGGAGACAGATGCACACAGACCTCTGCGAGTTCAAGGTCAGCCTGATATATACAGCACACATCGAATTTTAGCATAAAAAAATTTCCGTTATAAATGTTATGGGGTATCCATGAAAGAAAACTGCTTTGACATGGATTTAAGCCAACAGGAAGTCTTCATTAGCCAGCCAGCGAGTATACTGTTGTTTCGGACCCCAGTACAGCACTGAGGATTCTTCAGGATGAGCTTTTAAGCACAAAAACCATGTCCTGGGTTGACACACCTCAGTCAACAAGAGCAGTTAGTTAGAAGCTGAACTACAGAAGCCAAAAAAGCAAAGTTAGAACATGTAGAGACTTTCCCAGAAGTATGGAACTTGGTGGGTTAGGCCTTGGTTTTCATTTTGGATGTAATGTCATCTGAGTGCTGAGTTTTACAGCCTGAATGTCACTTCCTTCATGGAGTCAGTTGTGTTAAGGTCTGGGGGGCCCTGCTACAATAAACAGGAAACCCTAAAGGACTACTGTGGCCCAGAAGGCCTTCACTGCTTATCAAGAGCAGCCGAAAGCACTCCTCCCCCACAGCTCTTGTGAGCGCTTGGGACTCCATGACTGCAGCTGTTTTGCACCTCTCCTAACCAGAGGGCACCTTGTCGTATCTGCTTTTTAAATAGGACATGTAGAAAAGTCCCTGTCCCTGGGCTGCAGACTTATTATCCTCCTTAATACAAGAGGAAGTATTTTCTTTTCCTTCTCTACTGGCATGGCAGCTCTGACAGTTTTTATGAAATTGACAGTTTTTCCTCATGTTCCACAAAGAGAAGGCTTTGAGTGAGTACCTCTGGAGCAGGTCTACATTGTAATTATGAAGAAGAACAACACAGACAATTGAGTCTTAGATAATTCACTGCCAAGGGCTTTCCCTCCCACTAACTGGCTAAGTTTGCAGAGTCTTGGGACTCCACATGGAAGGCCTTACCATCCCCACCACACAGGTGGTAAGAGAAGACCCAGGCCTCAAACAGATCTCCTGTTATGTCACACAATGTCACTACGTGGCTCCCAATTGCAAGTAGTCAGGGTGCTCAGTGTGACCTCACTGACAGGCAGAAAATGGGTGTCTTATTTGCTGGTTGAAGTCAGAACAGACCTCAGTTCAAATGAATGCCAGGCATACTGCCAGGCCCAAGCTAGATGCATATATAAAACAAAAGCAAAGAAGAAGCATCTGTTTGTCTTTCTGAACTTTGAGTTGCCCACTCTCCCTTTGGTCCTCAGAGGTTCCATTGAAAGGAATTTACAAATGTCCAGCATGGAGCTGGGTGAGAGGCTGGCTCTCTACCAGCTATTTAAAGCTGTTGTAAAGGGGACTCAATTTGAAGACTATTTTGGGGTATCTTAGAAGCACTGAATAAAAGAGGAAGGTAAGGTCATCCCGGAGAGAGTAGAGCCATAAAAGTAGGAGAGCTGAACTCAAGTGTTTGAAGAGTTATCACCCAGGGGAAGGTGTGGCGGTGCTGAGCAATCAGAAGAAGAGGAGGGGGATGAAGAACACTCGGGGACAACTCCAGTCTAATAATGACCACTGCGCTTGGGGCCAACACACAGCCTATATTCCACGACATCAAAGATGTGAGGGCCTTTCTCAAGAGCGAAAAGAGAAGGAAGTGTAATGTTAACTAGCTACAAAATCTCTCTCAGGCTTAGCATCCTTGATGTCTCTTCCTTATGCTGTGATGTGCATTGAGCAGGCAGGATACGATCTGTGTTGGGGTTGGGGTGATAAAAATACAGGCGAGTAGCTCTTCCTACCACTGATACACTTGCCTGACCAAGACTTGGAGGAAAAGAGGATTTGGTCACATGACACAAATTATTTGTTTTCCTGTGCTTGCAGAGAAGCGTAAAGACTGAGCTCTCCTGACTATGCACACATGTCTGAGATGAACGTAGGCCCCTCATGGTCCTTGTGTGCACACGGAAGTGTTCATGGACATGCTTGCTCATGAGGTGATGGAGAAGTGATAATTAGCCCAGAGCTTTGAACTTAGTGTGTGCCCTCATAAGTGGTCTGTAAGGAAGAGGCAAATAAAACCTATAATGTAATGCTAAAATCTCTCTCTGTCTCTCTGTTCTTGTCTCTCTGCCCCTCTCTCATCTTTTGCTCTTCCTAACAAATAGATATGGTCCATTCCAAGGGTGTCAAATCAAAAACATCCTTCACAAAACTCCAGGTAGTCTTAAAGCCACAGATATGATTGCTTCCTGGTTTATATAGAGGATGTGAGGTTTACCCTATTTATTCTCTTTTTGCAATCTCAGAACCATCTTTGGAGAAAAGCCGGGTGAAGTCTTCTATCGTCCTCCTTTCAGGGAGGTGACAGACACTCTCATAGTCTCAGGAATATGGCCAAGGACACACAGCCAGGGGTAGAGGACTGGACTCAGACCCAGTTCCTCCATCAGTAGGTTCCCCTGCTGTGCGCTTCTTTAATGTTTTCTTCAGGATGAAGAGTTTGCAGTACTGAAAAGCGCCATGGCAGCTATCCAATAAAGTTGCCGCCATGAGTATAATTTCCTCTAGGAAGAGTTTTTAGTTTCTCACAGAAGTCCTCCTGAACTTTACCATCAATCAGAGAAAAGGTCAGCTCCCACAGCGGCGAGTAAAGTCAACCACTGCCCTGTGAGCACGTTTCATGTGGTCAGATGAAGCTGTGCGTTCTGACTTTCGCCTCCACCAGCAGAAACTGACATTTCTGCTAGAGTTTGTTCAACCTCTCCTTTGCAGAGCTTTTCAGGGTCGTATAGATTCTCTTCTGCCTTTGAACTATGCTCACTCTGTGTGCATAAAAAATGTCTGAAAGTTGCTGCCGTGCAACATTCGGTCTACCCCCTGGTTTCCATTAGGCTGTGCAAATGACCTTCTAAATGTGATCAATAGAAAGATTTTCTTTAAAATTAAACAAATGTGCAAAGAACAAGAAGAGAAGACAATTCGGCTAGAGTCACAGTCACAGTCTTTGACGTGAGACTCCTGACCGTCCCCACCACAGGGAGATTCTTCTAAAAGATTCATGTCCCTCATAGTATCAGGAGTGTAAATACATGGTCCCTAGTTGATGGTGCTCTTCGGGTAGGTTTAGGATGTGTGACCTTGCTGGGTTTTAAGAACGTAAAGGCTTGTGCCATTTCTAGTTTGTTCTCTGGGCTTCCTGCTTGGGAGTCAGGTTGTGAGCTCTCAGCATCCAATTCTAGCTGTCTTGCCTGATGCCTGATGCCACACTGCTCCTCCATGTTGGACTCACCCTTCTGTAACCTCAAGCCCAAATAAACCTTTCCTTCTGTAAATTGCCTTAGTCATGGCATTTTTTTGTTTGTTTTTTGTTTGTTTTTTGTTTGTTTTTACCGCAGCAAAAGCCAAGTAACAAATACTTTGCCCCAGAAAGAATGTGATTGCTCTCCTCTCTGTCTCAATGCTCTTGTCCGTCATCACCAGGCCCCAAGTTGCTCCTATTGGATGTTTCAGCCACATACCACGTCTTCTGAGAAGCCTTTCTTGGACATTTGCTACGATGCCCCACAAGTTTGGTTTGTTTTCTGTACCATACTTGTATAGCCCTTAGTTGACTAAGACTGTCAGAAAGCCTCTGTTTCAGAAGCACTTCATTAGGAAATCAATGAGCTGAGTCTAAAATCCAGGTTTTATGGCTTCTAAATCAAGATTATTTACAGTATTCAGCACAAGTTATAGTCTTCTGATCAAATTAGCTGATCCACTGACAAAAAACCAGGCAAATCATTGCTGGGCTTTGTCCACATTTGAATACGAAGCTCTCTGGAAGCTATCTAGATTCTCGGCTCTGTTTTGGGCTGTATCTTCCTCCCTCCCCGCCTCTCCTTCTCTTGCTCCCTCCTTTCCTCCCTCCCTCCATTCCTACTTTCCTTCCTCCCTCCTTTCCTCCCTCTTTCCCTCCCTCCCTCTGCTTGTAGTGTTAGCTCCATGGAATGTCTGATGGCTGTGCTGTGATAAAGGCTACACACATACTGATTAGAGACAGTGTTCTGCTTGAAGTTGTGGGTAAGGGTGGCCATATGGCAGAAAGCCTTATTCCTGTGGTGTGTAGGATGCACTGAACAACTATGATGACATCATTCACACTGTACTGCAAACCCAAACTGGCATCAAGGAGTTGTTGGGATGCACACAGGAACGTATGAGTTATGAAGAGTGCCACTGTCCCTCTTCGACTGTGTCCTTATGTTGCAGGGCCGCTCTTGACAGTGCCCTATGTGCAGAACTTCCTTTCTGCCAGGGCTTTAGTCACTTCCAGATTCCAAGAGGATCTTAACTGATTTTCTGATGAGAGCACTCTATCTCTTCCAGATTTTTGTGAATTCTGCTGTCTAAATCTGATGGTGTATGCCCATGTTAAGAAAAGAGTAGTGGGCTACATTATTTGCCATATAAAGTGCACATTGCTTATTCAAGAATCCAAGGTCCTTTGCTGTGCTCAGCTATGGTCTCATTTCAGATCCCCACCCCCCACCCTTGAACTTTCTGTTGCAGAAAACCTAACCATTTCTTTTCAGAATCAGTACTCATGGCCCATACTTAACACCCTGGCTCATACTCTATCCAGGGCATCAAACATTTTTACTCTCAATTATACACATCCAAATCTTCATATCTGATTAAAATGATGTCTGGTTTGCTAAGCTTGAAGTAGGGTACCATTGTGTCTTCACAGCCTGTAGTGGGGTGCCCCTTGTGTCTGCACACATGTCACATTTTACACCCACAGCCTTCCCATCTTGTACAGGTTTGTATTTCTACCAAGAATGTGTAGTCTTATGGTGTCTCAACTTATGAACCTCCCACCCAACCCCAACTCTAACTAGAGGGTGCATTCTTTGAGGATAGAGAACACTCTTTGTGATGTCTTCTTTCTTCCCTGCTCCTAGCATGGGGTTGTGCTCAGCAAGCAGTGGCATGATTGAATGAAAATTACAATCTGGGACATTCTGACAATTTACTTTTCCTCCATTGTCTATGGACATCTGTTTTCCATCCAGTACAAAAAGCTTAAACCAGACAATAGCACCATGAGTGAAGTCAACCATAAAGGCCATGTATGAGATTATACTGTTGTACCTAATACACTTGGCTTTCCATTTTTTGTAATGAGGGTGTGGATGTGTGGCACAGAACTGGAAAACTTTAGGCAACTACTACAGAGACTATCGTAATATGTGTAAGACAGGTGGTTTTTAATAAGGACTCAAGGACTGTCATAGGAAAATACTTAACCCAAAAGAAGTTTAGAAGCCAAGTGTTGCCTATAGGGAGTGAGGGCAAAGTTTAAGGGCAGGAGAGCAGCCATTTTCATCTGATTTTACCTTACTTTGAGGAAATTTCATAGATGTCTAAGGAAAGAGAGACAGAGAGAGAGAGAGAGAGAGAGAATGATTGTAGAATTTATTCTATGGTCTGTGGTCTGCATATCAGAATGTTATAAAAACAGAGCAGAGGGAACCTAGTGCCCTCTGTCACCTGTTGTAGAAAGGTGAAAAGGGGAAAAAGTAATTACTCTTGTCACAGAGTCTCAGGATCCCTGTCAATCAATCTCAGGGTCAGGCAAAACTCACAAATACCTGAAGGAGGTATTTGTGGGAGGTGATCACCTCCGGGTGATGACAATGACCTACCACCTTTAATAGAAGTTGAGGCAGGGGAAGCATCTCTCTAAGAGTACTGCATTCTGCATCCCATTTGAGAGACTTTTGGGACTTTCTCAATGACCCAGAAAGGGCTACAGAGAAGAGCTTTCTGTGATCTTGTTTTTGGACCATTATGCCAGGCTTATGGGGCTACAGGATTGTAAAATACAATGCTAAGAAGGAAACTTCCACAAAAGTCGAGTGTCAACCAAGTGTTAATGTACAGAGGAGCACCCAGGGAGTGAACTTTCTGAAGGAGGGCCACACTAAGTAGCCAGGCCACACTCAGCCTGAACTTCAGGGATTAACAGCACAAGCAGAGGCGCTTCTTCAGCTGACTGAAACTTAAAGCTGAGCCAGCTTCCTCCTGGCCTAGCCAAGCCTAGCCCTGAGAATTGCTTAAAAATAAACAACACAAAGAACGGCAAATGGCATGACTAATTAGTAACCAGTTTGATCTGAAAACAGTTTTGCAGGCTTTTGTCTCCCACAGTGGATCTTGGAATCCCACTGGGACTGCATACCAAGAGGCATACTTAGGAACATCAGATCTTGATGCTGTCCCCTGCAACCTCATCTTCTCACGTGAGCAGGGAAATTCACGAGTTATTGGGTTACAGTGGACGGATTAGGGCAGCAGGATTCTAGGGGTGGGGCTAGGGCATTGGCATCTAACATATCATGGATAGTCATCTCAAAAATATCCCCTTGGAGCAATGACCTATGGACTTTAAAGTATAAAAAATATTCAGATAGGCATGACATTAAATTTAGTTAGCTTGATTTTTTTGATTTGTAATTTTGATCAAATTGGTCACTGTTGCAGTTTTCTTTGCTATTGGCCCTGGACCATTCAGTGTCATCTCATGTATAATTATAAAAACAAAACAAAACAAAACAACACAACAACAACAACAAAACAAACAAAAAAATCAAATGCAGCACAATTTATTTTCTTTTATCTTTCTGGCTAGGAGGAGCTTTCTCAAGTCTTGCTCTGGTCCATCGAATAGTCACTTAATTTGTTATGTGAATCAATAAAAACGTAAATGGAAGACTTTGTGAGTGAGGAATGAATGAATTGATTAACACATTACAAATGTATATGGTTGAGTGCGCACAACTCTCAATTACTGAAAATGTAACCATCCAAGTTTTTCTAGCTGTTTAAAGTTATTAGTTTTAAACCTTAGTCTGATCATTCTTATTTAAAATACAATATAATGACTTGCCAGGTTTTGTTTCCAGAATCAACTTACACTCCAAAGTAGTTGTTAATTTCCTAGACTTCATTTTCAGCCTCTCTCCTCCTAGCACCTCAAGAGCTATTTTCTAAACTGGCCCTTCCTAGATCTTCCCAAGTACACAGATGTTCTGTGAGGTGTAGAGACCTAGGCAAAGCATCCAGATATACTTGGCATATTTTTAGGTACGTTAACATGACCTCTTTGCTTGTAAACCATGGGCCAGCTCCCTTACTCCAGGGAACCATTTACAGCAACTCATAAGTGTCTTTTTTGGAACATGGTTCTCAAACTTGATGAAACATGAAAATCCCCAAGGAGCTTGTTAGAAATAAATCCCTGGCCCAGCCTCAAACACAGTTGCAGCCTCTGCACTGGATCCTGCAGAGTTGTGTCTTCATCAAGCTAACCATATGAATCAGAAAACTCAAATTCAGGGACCTACCTAAAAGGTTTTCTTTAAATGTGCATTAGTTCCCCTAGAGACTCTTTGATTTTTCTTGCCAATTTATCTTGATTTGAAAGACCGTCGGGGGTATATGTTCTTAGGAAATGATATTTGTTATCATTCACTCTGTATATTTTAAGGTAGCCCCAAGTGAGGAACCCCACTGACAAGTTTCTCTCCCATAGGTAAGTCTGTTTATCCTTACCCTTTGGTAGAGCTCAGAGTATTGCATATCTCCTAGGATGCCAGAGAATCTCCTAGTGAGTTCTGTGGGGAAAGCATTGCTGCAGGTCAACAGCAGGAGCATGGAGGGGTCCAGTATTGACACTTGTTCTTCAGGATAGTAGAGAAATAATGCACAAGCTCCATTTCTGAGAATCTTCAGACTAGACCACCCTTCAGGGAAGGGAGGGAAGTGAAGAGAGTTATTGGAGTGCAGTGCCACCTGGCAGGAACTTGACATTGACCAAGGTGAAGTTCTTCTCTCAGCCTTTGAGCTGGAACTCCTGTGTTAGTCATAATCCCCTCCACCTAGGGTGGAGCGCTCAGACCAAGGTGAAGCCCATTGCTCTTTAAGGACCTTCAGATTCCTGAGAAAAACTAGTCACCTGTGGAGCAACCAAACTGTGGAGCGTTTACAGCTTAGGGGGGAAGGGTCATCTCCCCTCCCCCACATATTTGGAGTCCTTCATTAAACCTTGGGACCTTGAACAGCAGGTGTTGTCTTGGTCTCGATCTCTTTTGACACCTTCCCATACATCCTCAGCTTCCCTTCCAGGAAACCCATTTGATGTAACTATGGGCAGTTACAGGGAAGAATATTTCTTCCTAGACTATCCTTAGGCATGACTATGTTAAAGAAGTATTCATCACTCCAAGCATATTAGACTGTTTCCATCTGTTTAGCAAGAAATTAGGTTTTGTTGAAATAGCAACATTGAGGTTTATAGTTTCAGGACAGATCTGGATCTTAGTAATGTCCATTTAACCTTTGTAGCCACATACCTCAAACCCAGCTATTTTCTTCCTTGGGGTTTGGCACTGGGAAATGCATTTGAATCCTTGCTCTTTCTGTAGGGGCAATATCAGCTTCACCTTTCTGTTCTTCAACCTTTGTTCATCTCTAACTTCTGGTGTTTTGGGCAGCAACAGCATAAGCAGAGAGGCGAGCTTAGAATTTACCAAGGTAAGGGGCTGACAGCAACCAGGCAGCTTTTGGGACCACATCAGACTCAGGTTGGTGACTTACACGACAAGCACAGTTAACACTTGTCAGTCATTCTTATGGGTACTTACCATTCTTATCAAACAAGCCACAGACGCACCACTAGCAGTTGGAATAGATTTGGTCTTGTGGCTAGTCTTAATAAAAGCTCTTCAGAATAAGTTTTTTTAAAAGACTCACAAGTTCCCACATGACTGAATACACAGAGCAGGAGGAAATGTTGCAATTCTTACAGCAGGATTGATAGTGCGCAATACATTTCTAGCAGCATAGAAAGGTACTGAATTCCTATGTATTCCAATTCCTTCATCATAAGGTATGGTCAAGTTCTATCCATAGGGTTGCATAAGAGTGTTTAAATTAGGGAGAGAAGAAACTGGAGACTTTACAGTGGGAGACAAAGAGAGTAGAGAGATGGAAACTGCCTATGTGATAGGCAATTTTCTTCCCCCAAGAGAGAGCATATTAGTGATGTCTACCTAGAGTGTGAAGTAGAAACATTAGACACGTTCCATTCTTTTTTGAACTTGGTGTCCCAAGAAGCATGTCAGTTTATCCATAAGGAATTGTTCCCAGGAGAACCTGGTGTGACAGTGGGAGCTAATATAAACAAGAAAAGGATTGTAAGTTTTGACTCAGCGTGATACTACCAGGGAGGTTAAGGATACAAACTCCATTTCACTCTGTTCCTGTTCTCAGTGAAGGAGGGCCTTGGGACATCTGCCATCATCAGTCACTGGCATGAGGCTGCCGGGCAGAATAAAGATAGAGAGTAAATTCCTGATACTTGGCACAAAAGGCAGGGTGCTGGGAGGCAAAGGGTTCTGAGGCAATTATTTAACGAGTATCTTAGAGACAGGACCTGAAAAAGACATGCTAGTGATACACCTCTGAGGCTTCTAAGGGAATCCAAGAAGACAACAGACAGCATGTACCAGTGAGTTTTTCATTTTGTCCCTGACCACCCCAAAGACTGGCAGATTACAGGTTGGAAAATGAGTCCATCCATTCGTATGGTATGAACTGAGTCTCCACCACATCTGCCTTCTCCCTGTTAAGCTCTTAGGGTGATGAATGGATTGCTCATGGGATGTGCTGGGTTGTTATTAACTTGTGTCAGGTGCCATTAAAATAATTTGCAAAGCAAAGCTGGTAACCTGCTGGGTAGTAAAAGTTGCCTGATTGTAGATATATAAAAAACTTGGAAGGAAGAACTGACTCCACGAGAAAACAAATCAATTAATACTTATTTGGTGACTAAAGAGTGGGTGACTTTAAAATTCTAGACAGAAGTAATAAGATGAGAAGAGCCACCTCAATGATGCGCAGCAGATTACCAGTATCTGCAGAGCACACAGCCTCATTTTATATTGAAAACTAAGCATAGCATCGGATTTAATCCAAGTTCTGGTACTCGACTCTCTGGAGAGCCAGAAAGAGATAAGTCAGCTACCCAAGCCATGTGTTAGCCCCTGTGGAGGAAGCAGGAAGAGCAGCCATGCCCAGAATAGGTACAGAAATGAGAGCCCCAGAGAAAACACGGGCAGAAGAGGGAGGGAGCGTTTCCTTCTGGATCAGGAGTCAGCAATGAGCAGGTAAGTGGAATACTGCTTCCCCTTTGCTCCTTCCTCTGTAATCAGCAGACCTTGGGCTTCCTTGCTTTCTATTAGAGGCTACAACTACTGCAATCATCTGCCACCTTCAAACACAAAACATTTGGAAAGAAATTCCAAATCAGATTTTACAGGAAGGTAACTCAAAGGACATGCTAAGCAATGTATAGTGCACACACCAGTGTTTTGTACATATATATGTACTACATACGTGTGCACGCACGCACGTGTGTGTGTGTGTGTGTGTGTGTGTGTGTGTGTGTGTGTGTGTGTGAATTCAAGCCTGGCAATGGGAGATGATCTTATCAAAGCTCCTTTGTTAAAAAGGTCACAAGGTGAGCTCAGTGGCACACGCAGAATACCCAAGATTTGGACTAAGGTTCATACTAATTTATAGTGTTGCCACCCCAAAGGAGCTGAAGTCAGACTGTGGAAGAGGCTTTGAACTTCTATGTCAATTGGAGCTTTATCCACAATAGCCAAGACATGGAATTAACCTGGGTGCTCAACAGGTGAGTGAATAAAAATGTATATTGCACAACAGAATACTATTCAGCCACATAAAGGAGGAGATTCTATCATTAACTGCAACATGGTTAGATGGGAGGTTGTTAGGTTAAGCAAAATGAGGCAAGCATGGAGAGGTCAACAGCCTCTCACATATGAAAGCGGATCCCAGAGAACTAGAATAGAAAATCATCAGAGCATGAGAAGGTTGTAGCAGAGGGAGATAGGGACAGATGAGCAGTTAGATGGAGGGATAACTTCTAACATTCTCCAGCACAACAGGAAAATGGGGGTTGACAAAAGCGAATCATGTGTTTCAAAATATCCTCTAGAGAAGAAGACTGTGTTCTTACCAGAAATAAATGATGGATAGGTGCCTGAAGCAAAAGATAATGTCAATTACCTTGTCTGATTTTCACACCTGTATTGAAATTCCTCACTTTACTCCATAAATATGTATGATGCTGCATTAGGAAAGAAAACACATTTCAAAAACAGGTTGGGTTCAGGAGGGCATCTCCAGGAAACTGAGCTCAAGGGCAAGTCTGTGCCTCATTCTCTCCGGACCTCATTTTGAGATGAGGACAGGACTTCACATGTGACAACTTTTTTCATGTCTGTGAAACCAAGGGTAGTGGGAGAGTTTGTTACCTGCTGTCCTAGGGTTTCTATTGCTGCAAAGAGGCCATAGCAACTCTTACAAAGAAAACCATTTAATTGGGACTGGCTTACAGTTTCAGAGGCTTACTCCATGATACTCATGGAAAGAACTGGGGGTGTTCAGGAGGACATTATGCTGTAGAAGGAGCTAAGAATTCTACATCTGGATCTGCAGGCAGCAGAAAAACACTGAGACAATAGACCTGGCTTGAGCTTCTGAGACCTCAAAGAACATCTCCAATAACCCACTTCCCCCAACAAGGCCACACCTACTCCAACAAGGCCACACCTATTCCAACAAGGCCACACCTCCTAATAATTCCCCTCCCTATGGGACAGTCAAGCATTCAAACACATGAGTCTGTAATGTCCATTCCTATTCAAACCACCACACCCGCTAATGTCCCTCCAACAGATGGTTTTTGGTGACAAGAGTAAATTTTTAATAAGGCAATGCAGAAGTCCATCCTCTGGGTCCAATTTTCTAGTCTAGATTTTAAAGTATTTGTTATTTTTTAAAAAATTCTCCCTCTGTCTCTCTGTCTTTCTCTCTGTATCTCTCTCTCTCTGTCTCTCCTCTCTCTCTCTCTCTCTCTGTCTCTCTCTCTGTCTCTCTCTCTCTCTCTCTCTCTCATGTGTGTGTGTGTGTGTGTGTGTGTGTGTGTGCGCGCGTGCGTGCGCGTGTGCACATGTAAAGGTCAGAGAACAATGGGAGAGAGTCTTCTCTATTTTTCCACCATGTGGGACCCAGGCACTGAACTCAGGTTGCCAGGCTCAGCAGCAAGTGCCTTTACAAGTTGAACCATTCTGTAGGCCCGTTTTTGTTTTCTAAAACTAGACAACAGACTATAAACAGAAGATGTTCCATCAATGTAATGATTCAATAATTGCCCAAGTTTTACTTTTGGTAGGAATTATATTTTCATTAAAATGTAGTTATCGGTTGCTCCAGTATTATTGTGAATAATACAATAGACTTTCTTCTCCTTTTATAAAAACACCATTAGCACAGTGAAAAAAAAATCAATTACTTCTTCTTGCATGTTGACCTTTATTTAAGAATTTCTATCAACTATCATAATCATATATACAAAATCCAATAGAAGACATGATTTACTATGTGTATTTCTTTCCTAGCCATTGTTGTTACTAATTTTGTAACTTGGTTTACATATTTTTCATATAAAAGAGGGCAGTGGAAAGAATTATCTTCCTTTTTTAAATTGTTTTAATTTGATATATTCTTTATTTACATTTCAAATGATTTCCTCTTTCCTGGATCCTCCCTCCCCAAAAGTCCCATAAGCCCTTTTCCCTCCCCCTGTTCCCCAATTCATCCCTTCCCACTTCCCTGACCTGGTATTCCCCTACACTGCTGCACTGAGCCTTTCCAGGACCAGGGAACCACTCCTTCCTCCTTTTTGGGCATCATTTGATATGTGAATTATGTCTTGGGTATTCCAAACTTCTAGGCTAATATCTGCTTATCAGTGAGTGCATACCATGATTGTTCTTTTGAGACTGGGTTACCTCACGTAGGATGATATTCTCTAGTTCCATCCGTTTGTCTAAGAATTTCATGAATTCGTTGTTTTTAATGGCTGAACAGTACTCCATTTTGTATATATACCACATTTTCTATATCCGTTCCTCCATTGAGGGACATCTGGGTTCTTTCCAGCTTCTGGCTATTATAAATAGGTCTGCTATGAACATAGTGGAGCATGTTTCCTTATTATATGCTGGGGAATCCTCTGGGTTTATGCTCAGGAGTAGTATAGTAGGGTCCTCCGGGAAGTATCATGCCCAGTGTTCTGAGGAACTGCCAGACTGATTTCCAGAGTACTGTACCAGCTTGCAACCCCACCAGCAGTGGAGGAGTGTTGCTCTTTCTCCACATCCTCGCAAGCACCTGTTTTCTACTGAGCTTTTTATCTGAGCCATTCTGACTGGTGTGAGGTGAAATCTCAGGTTGTTTGGATTTGCATTTCCCTGACAACTAAGGATGTTGAACATTTCTGTAGGTGCTTCTCAGCCATTCAATATTCCTCAGATAAAAAAAAAATCTTTGTTTAGCTCTGCACCCCATTTTTAATGGGGTTATTTAGCTTTCCAAAGTCTACCTTCTTGAGTTCTTTGTATATCTTGGATATAAGTCCTCTGTTGAATGTAGGGTTGGTAAAGATCTTTTCCCAATTTGTTGGTTGCCATTTGGTCCTTTTGACAATGTCCTTTGTATTACAGAAACTTTGTAATTTTATGAGATCACATTTATCAATTCTTGATCTTAGAGCATAAGCTATTGGTGTTCTGTTCAGGAAATTTTCCCCTGTGCCCATGTCCTCAAGGGTCTTCCCCAGTTTCTTTTCTATTAGTTTCAGTGTGTCTGGTTTTATGTGGAGATCCTTGATCCACTTGGACTTGAACTTAGTACAAGGAGATAAGAATGCAAAGAATTATCTTCTTTCAGTGTCAAATAATCTGTCTCCACACTGGGTTCCCAGGATTTGTCCTGTGAATATGGCCCTCAGCAGACTGCGTCCATTTAGGTCCCAGCATCCACATGTTAATGATTGACAGGCATCTAACTTACAACCTTTTATGCATGAGCAACCAAGTGGGCAATGTAATGCCTATTTAAGACTCTTTAAACATGCCATTAGGTATCTGCAAATCACACACACACACACACACACACACACACACACACACACACACACACACACAATTTAAAAATCCCTTAAATGTTTTTTAAACATGTATGGTTTGACTGCAGGTATGTCTGTGTATCACCTGTGTGCCTGATACCAGTTGAGCACAGAAGAGACATGGAACTGTGGTTAGAAACCATTGTGAGCTGCCATGTGGATGTTGGGAATTAGACTTAAGTCCTCTAGAAGAGCAGTCAGAGCTGTTAACTGCTCAACCAGCTCTCCAACCACTTAAAGACCACTTTTTAGGAGTTGTGCATCTCTATTCCCACTGTCTTCCTTGACAATATGATTTTGATTCTCCTTGTGTATGGTTTTGGCACAAAATTTTTAATGTCTTGATCCGCTAATTTGATATTTAAGGTAGAGAATGGGAAAGAGCACAACCATGCTTGCAATGTGAGCAGTTATATTTGTGTTTATTAAAGTCATGCTTCTATCCTATTGTGTCTGCAGAGAATGTGTGGATTGTTTTGGTCCAGTAGGATTGTAGAATGGAGAAATAAAGGAATGATCAGCTCTGTTTATGTACAGAGGGACTGGGCATTTACATATTTTGGTACATGTTGGTACATGTTTTGGCCATGTACCAACATTCACATGCCTTCTTTACCCATGTAGTTGTTGCAAGGAGATCATAGGCCATTAAATGAGATACTATAACCTCTCCATTTCCTGTCACCTGCTGTAGAGACCCTTGAATTCTGCTCCCCTCAATTTTGAAAGCCTTCAAGTCTTCCTCATTTCTGCCTTTCACATTAGTCCTTCCAGAGCACTGTCATTTTGCACTCTTCTGTGCTGTGTGTCCCTAGAGATCTGTGCTGACCTTTCCCTTTGCTGTTCTCTGAGACTTACTGCCAGGTGGCCCCCAAATCCACATCTTCTTTCTGCCATTCAGCCCGCTCATAATTGTAGCCTGCTTTTCAGGAAAGTGTGGTCTGAGATACAACCCATGTCTTGGCATAAGAACACAATACTTCTTCCAAGACTGGTCTATAGAAACCTTAACCTACTGTCCTCCAGGTACGCATGCCTCATAAGGGTGTAGCTCTAAGATTTCACAAATTGAAAACTGTGGTATCAAAGTCCCCAAATGCTAAAAACTGTTAAACGGGGAAACCATTTTTTCCCATGTAGTTTACTCAATACTATTGATGAAGTAGAATGTTCTAGTAAGATATCATAATAAGTAGAGACCATAGCAAAAGGCTTTTGAGATCTAGATCAGGCACCCCAATACATTTTTCCTTTGTACTGAGAAGTGAATTTTGGAAAACTTGTCTCTGCTAAGGAGAGCACAAGGTGTGGTTCTAACCTGTTCCACCTTCCCTACCCTCTTCATTGAGTAAGACTCATGCATGAGAGCTGTAGACACTCTCTTTCTTCTTGGTCATAAAATCTCTTTGCTTGGAGAACAACATCCTCACATATATTTTCAAGTGAGGGAGAACAAAAGTTAAAAGGAATGAATGAAGGAAGGAAGATAGAAGGAAGAAAGGAAGGGAGGAAGAAAGACAGAAAGAAAGAAAGAGAGAAAGAAAGAAAGAGAGAAAGAAAGAAAATCTTTTCTTCCAAGATAACCTTCCTGGGTTAACCTGCCCCCTCAGTGGCCCTTATTGTATTGCTGTTGTTTAGAGTGGGGTCCTGGGGCCACTTTGGACAAGTCGTGACTTATTGGTGCATTTAATTTAGTCATGTCACTCAGACACAAAGTTAATCTTACTTCAGTGAATTTGTAGGTAACAGGTAAAGAGTGGTCACATGTGCTTTTCACCAACCAGAGCTCACGAGGATGCCACACTTGAGTCTGAGCTTGACTTGCCACTGGACTGCAACACCTGTCTTCTGGATAAAGAGCCCCTCAGTCACTTTGCTAGCATGAAAAGCTGTACCCCGTGTCTATTCTCTGCAGTGATGTCTTCCAGGGCTGGGAATTACACTGATTTATCCTATATGTCAAGAAGGACACAAGAGGCCACTCAAGGAATGGGTGATGATTTTAATGAATGGAAAGAACAGAGCAGTCTTCTAATGCTTTTCACCATAGTCAACTTACTCCCACGGACAAGGGACAAGGTTTCCCTTCAGTAGACTAAATGCAAGAAACCACAAAGAAAATGGCAAAACATTGGTATGTGTGTGTGTGTGTGTGTGTGTGTATGTGTGTGTCTGTGTGTGTCTGTGTATGTCTGTGCATGTGCATCTGTATCTCTGGGTATGTCTGTCTGTATGTGTGCTTGTACATCTGTGTGTGCCTGTTTGTGTACAATTCTCTCTTTCTCTCTGTATGTCTGCATATGTGTGTGTGTATGTCTGTGTGTCTGTGTACGAGTATGTGTGTATAACTAATTAACCAGTTAACCCAAGATTGGGTCCATTTTCTTACCCCTTTTGAGAAAAATATAAAATTCATGGGTGATTATTCAGGGGTGGGAAATTCACATTATATCCCTAGTACTCATCTTTCTTGTTCCCCCTCCCTTCCAGTTTTGTAATTGTAGAGTCACGTTCTTCGGCAGCTCCTTCTCCAAAGCATTTCACCTTGATTAGTGCTGCGATTGCGATGAAGGTGATGACCCGCTTCTCACTGGAGGTGGCAGAAGTTGCGCTTGGCCTTTTGCAAGCATCATCACAAGCCCTCATCTCAGCCCTACAATTATCACTGGCATTTTACATATCAGAAACTAGAAATTCAGACTACAAGGGATTCATCCAGGGTCCTCAGTAGAGTGGGTATTAGAACTCCATTCCTGCCCCTGATTCCAGAAGGCATCCTACAAATCTCTTCTTCCAGTTTCCATCAACACTCTTACCAAGCTCACAGCTCCTCCAAATTCCACAGGCTTCCACAGCACTCATAAGACAAAGAGAACTCTATTGTCTTGTGTTTTTAGTGCAGTGACCATTTCAATTCTTTGGCAGGGACTTTCATGGGCAGCATGTGAAATTGCTTTCTAGTGCAACAGCTCCTCCTACCCCCATCATTCCTTCGGTCTGGAGGCTCTTCACATGTAGCTCAGTAAATAAACATTAGGAATAAAAACACACATCAAGCAGATAAATGAACAGACCAATACTGGGGCCAAGGAGAGGCTCTCCTCACTCTCCTTTGTTGTTCTAATGGGCAAGGTGCCAACGGGTTTTGTAAGCACCTGAGAACAGCGATGACGAGTAGTGCCTGAGTCACAGAGGCACAGGTGGCTTTGACATTCCCCCCGCACAGTGGTCAGAAAGAACCCACTCACCACGCTGCTCTCAATGGAGAAGAGCAAGAAGGATGGCCACCAGGCTGTGCTCAATGAAGGAGAAGAGAATGAGCTGGTGAGTGTTCTCTCTTTTCCTGTTTTCTCAGAGCGGGCAAAGGTTGTTCACAGGTACAGGAGAGGAGATACTGTGGTAGCAGCAGGGTTGGTTCTGGACCTCAAACAGTTTGGTTCTGGTGACAGCGACAGAGGTGTTGTTGTTGTTGTTCTTGTTGTTGTTGTTGGTGGTGGTGGTGGATTGTGTGTGTGCATACGTGCAGAGACTGAGCAAGCTGTTGCTCTTGGTGGCTGAGTGAGTTCTTGAGAAGGGGACCATGCATGCACAGCACAGGCTGTGGTGCTCTGTGATGAAGTCGCCTATGTACTGAGATCAAGGGAGGCTTGGGTACTGAGTGCTGAAGAAACCACACTTAGTCTGAGACTAGCATATTAAACATTTCTCCTTCTTTTCTGCTTCCTTTTTTTCTATTGCCCCTTCATCTAAACTTATATAAATCTTAAAGAAAGCTCTGTAGTGTCCATTTGATGCTGAGCAGTTTATATTTGTGATTTCACTTAATCTTTCAACCTCGTACTGAAGGAACTAATCCTATTTTATAAGAACGATATCTGAGACGGAGGAGGTTAGGTAACTCAACCAAGGTCATTAGACAGGCTGGAAATCCAGCTCACTCCTTGACTCTTTATAACCCGGCTTGTCCACACTCAAGCATGGCATAGAGGGATGAGAGTGGGAGATGAGAAAAGGAGAGAGAGAGAGCAGGAAAAGGAACACCAGAGTGAACGGAGGCCAAAATGGAGCCAGAATCTTGGTTCATATATCCGGCGGTGTCAGGTTCCCAGCTGTTCTTCCTCTTCACTCCTTAGGAAAAGCTTTACCTGTTACCCTGCTACCCTCATTTATTAATTTAATATCAATGAGTGACACAGCTACAGCTCCGATGGGCACTAAGATGGCTACTTCATGTGTTTTTTAATGCTAGGAAAGTATCTGGTCCAAACTGAAAGGCCCTGTATGTGTAAGATACATGTTAAACTTAGAATTTAGCTAAAATATCCTGTTAATACTTTCTGTCTTGGTTATGGATGGAAATGATATTTTAGGTAGGTTGACTTGGATAGAATCTATTATACACATTAATTCTAGGGTAGATTAAGTTGGATAGAATCTATTATACAAATTAATTCTACAGGCTCCTTTTTACTTCTTATTTGGGCTTTTGGGAAATTCAAAACTGCAAATGTAGCCCACTTGCATGCTTTCTCGTACCTCACTGGACTTAGTGACGTCATAGCGCTTTAGCATCTGTTCAGCCCTGTTCATTCCTTCATCATCTGACTGCTTTAGATTGAATGCTTATTTATTTAAGTATTCATTTATGTATTTATTTATTTGCCCCGTGGAGAGGGGAAGTCCTGAAAGCACCACATTGCTCTTCTTCTTTCTTAACTATGTGTTGCATTTGGTATTGTAGTTGTTCCATTTACATGGGCTATCAGAGGACTGAGGAATGGGCCTATTGCTATGGGTTTTCTTCATTTTCATGGTTGATCAAATATTTGTAGAGCTGTCCCTGGAAACCTCTGTTTGGAATACTATTGGGAATAACAGTATTCTGATAACCTTATACTGTTAGGGCATTGTATTAGTTTGGGTTCTCTAGAGTCACAGAACATATGGATAGTCTTTATATAGTTAGGGAATTTGTTGATGACTTACAGTCTATAGTCCAACTCCCCAACAATGGTCAGCAGCAGCTGTGGATGGAAGTCCAAGGATCTAGCAGTTTCTCAGTCCCGAGGGGCAAGCAGGCAAGGAAGAGTGAGAGAGAATCTTCCTTCTTCAAATGCGCTTATATGTCTCCAGCAGAGGGTGTAGCCCAGATTAAAGGCTGTAGGTCTCCAACAGAGGGTGTGGCCCAGATTATTGGTGTGTGGGTCTCCAGCAAAGGGTGTGGCTCAGATTAAAGGTGTCTGCATCCATGCCTTTAATCCCAAATGATCTTGAACTCAGAGATCTCCTTGTCTTAGCCACTATGCTTCAAGATCTCCATACCAAGATCCAGGTCAGAAACTTATATCTCTGAGCCTCCAAATTAGGATCATAGGCGAGCCTTCCAATTCTAGACTGTAGTTCATTCCAGATAAAGTCAAGTTGACAACCAGGAATAGCCACTACAGGCATTCTGGGAGGGAGATTGTCAGTGGAGTCTCCTTCCCACATCTTACTCTGGGACAGACAGCATAGAGGCAAACCTTACTCCAGCCCATGGGGTAAGGTAACCATGAATTTGTGACTCAGCTCCAGGCAATTGCTGTCCTGCAGTCAACTGCTCAGTGTTCTCAGACTTTCGGAGTTCAGAGGAAAGCCAAAAACGTTAGAACGTTTAGCCAAATAGTTGAATAACCTGATTATATACCATGGAGATGAATTTTCTGAAAACAAAAACAAAAACAAAAACAAAAAACAATCAAAAACAAAAAAAAACATCATAGGCAAATGGTTGGAACTGGAAAATATCATACTAAGTGAGGTAACTCATTCACAAAAGAACACACATGGAATGCAGTCACTGATAAGTGGATATTAGCCCAGAAGCTCAGAATACCCAAAACACAACCCACATATCAAATCATTCCCAAGAAGAAGGAAGGAGAGGGCCTGGGTCCTGGAAAGGCTTGATGCAGTATTGTAGGGGATTGCCAGGACAGAGGAGTGGGAGGGGGTTGATTGCGGAACTGGCAGAGGGAAGAGGACTTATGGGACTTAGGGGGAGAGGAGAACTGGGAAAGGGAAAATAATTTGGAATGTAAACAAAGAATATAGAAAATAAAAAGAAAATATCATCACAACAAATTGAAAAAAAAAAAAAAAAACAACCAAAAAGCAACCAAACAAAAAAAAAAACCCTAAAACAAAAAACAAAACCCAACCATTAGATCAAAGTAAACCTAGGTCTGGCTTAGGGTTCATTTTGGGGTTGCAGAACAGTGGCACCCACAGGGTCTCCCCATTCTTTCTTCTTTTGCTGAAGGTTCTCCAGGGCCTAGTGTGACGTCTGCTTACATTTACCACTGTAAGTAAGCAATCTGTGGTGATGCTGTGGGAGAATTTGAGGAGAAAAGTAGACAGTGTTAGATCAAATAATAAATTCCTCCTATCACACTTAAGGCAGGAAGACTATTTTTTTTTAATTTTTTTTATTCGATATAATTTATTTACATTTCAAATGATTTCCCCTTTTCTAGCCCCCCTCACTCCCCGAAAGTCCCGTAAGCCCCCTTCTCTTCCCCTGTCCTCCCTCCCACCCCTTCCCAGTTCCCCGTTCTGGTTTTGCCGAATACTGTTTCACTGAGTTTTTCCAGCACCAGGGACCACTCCTCCTTTCTTCTTGTATCTCATTTGATGTGTGGATTATGTTTTGGGTATTCCAGTTTTCTAGGTTAATAACCACTTATTAGTGAGTGCATACCATGATTCACCTTTTGAGTCTGGGTTACCTCACTTAGTATGATGTTCTCTAGCTCCATCCATTTGCCTAAGAATTTCATGAATTCATTGTTTCTAATGGCTGAATAGTACTCCATTGTGTAGATATACCACATTTTTTGCATCCACTCTTCTGTTGAGGGATACCTGGGTTCTTTCCTGCATCTGGCAATTATAAATAGGGCTGCTATGAACATAGTAGAGCATGTATCCTTATTACATGGTGGGGAATCCTCTGGGTATATGCCCAGGAGTGGTATAGCAGGATCTTCTGGAAGTGAGGTGCCCAGTTTTAGGAGGAACTGCCAGACTGATTTCCAGAGTGGTTGTACCAATTTGCAACCCCACCAGCAGTGGAGGAGTGTTCCTCTTTCTCCACACCCTCTCCAACACCTGCTGTCTCCTGAATTTTTAATCTTAGCCATTCTGACTGGTGTAAGATGAAATCTTAGGGTTGTTTTGATTTGCATTTCCCTAATGACTAATGAAGTGGAGCATTTTTTAAGATGCTTCTCCGCCATCCGAAGTTCTTCAGGTGAGAATTCTTTGTTTAACTCTGTACCCCATTTTTTAATAGGGTTGTTCGGTTTTCTGGAGTCTAACTTCTTGAGTTCTTTATATATATTGGATATTAGCCCTCTATCTGATGTAGGATTGGTGAAGATCTTTTCCCAATTTGTTGGTTGCCGATCTGTCCTCTTGATGGTGTCCTTTGCCTTACAGAAACTCTGTAACCTTATGAGGTCCCATTTGTCAATTCTTGCTCTTAGAGCATACGCTATTGGTGTTCTGTTCAGAAACTTTCTCCCTGTACCGATGTCCTCAAGGGTCTTCCCCAGTTTCTTTTCTATTAGCTTCAGAGTGTCTGGCTTTATGTGGAGGTCCTTGATCCATTTGGATTTGAGCTTAGTACAAGGAAACAAGGATGGATCAATTCGCATTCTTCTGCATGCTGACCTCCAGTTGAACCAGCACCATTTGTTGAAAAGGCTATCTTTTTTCCATTGGATGTTTTCAGCCTCTTTGTTGAGGATCAAGTGTCCATAGGTGTGTGGGTTCATTTCTGGATCTTCAATCCTGTTCCATTGATCCTCCTGCCTGTCACTGTACCAATACCATGCAGTTTTTAACACTATTGCTCTGTAGTATTGCTTGAGGTCAGGGATACTGATTCCCCCAGATTTTCTTTTGTTGCTGAGAATAGTTTTAGCTATCCTGGGTTTTTTGTTGTTCCAGATGAATTTGATAATTGCTCTTTCTAACTCTGTGAAGAATTGAATTGGGATTTTGATGGGTATTGCATTGAATCTGTATATTGCTTTTGGCAAAATGGCCATTTTAACTATATTGATTCTACCGATCCATGAGCATGGGAGGTTTTCCCATTTTGAGGTCTTCTTCCATTTCCTTCTTCAGAGTCTTGAAGTTCTTGTCATACAGATCTTTCACATGTTTGGTAAGAGTCACCCTAAGATACTTTATACTGTTTGTGGCTATTGTGAAGGGGGTCATTTCCCTAATTTCTTTCTCAGCCTGCTTATCCTTTGAGTATAGGAAGGCCACTGATTTGCTTGAGTTGATTTTATAACCTGCCACTTTGCTGAAGTTGTTTATCAGCTGTAGGAGCTCTCTAGTGGAGTTTTTTGGGTCACTTAGGTAGACTATCATGTCGTCTGCAAATAATGATAGTTTGACCTCCTCCTTTCCAATTTGTATCCCTTTGACCTCCTTATGTTGTCGAATTGCCTGGGCTAGTACCTCAAGTACAATATTGAAAAGATAAGGAGAAAGGGGGCAGCCTTGTCTGGTCCCTGATTTCAGTGGGATTGCTTCAAGTTTCTCTCCATTTAGTTTGATGCTAGCTACCGGTTTGCTGTATATTGCTTTTACTATGTTTAGGTATGGGCCTTGAATTCCTGTTCTCTCCAAGACTTTAAGCATGAAAGGGTGCTGAATTTTGTCAAATGCTTTTTCAGCATCCAATGAAATGACCATGTGGTTTTTTCTTTGAGTTTGTTTATGTAGTGGATTGTATTGATGGATTTCCGTATATTGAACCAACCCAGGCAGGAAGACTATTAAGCAGATGGGGAAGGCCTGTGAATTATTCAAGGGCACTCTGGGGTTATTCTGCTGAGCTCAGCATAGGGAGAAAGCATTGTATAAGCTTGGAGAGCTTAGCTCTGTCCTCATTCTTGACTCCTGTTCCCAGGCCAGAATACACCAAAACAGAGCAACTGAACACTCACTGTCCAGTCCCAGTTTTGCACGATGACTGAGAAGATGGACCTTGACTTTGCAGTCTGTCATTGGCCTTCCCAACCTAGTCCCACCACTTCCGGTCTTCCTCATTATAACCCCTGCTCTGATAGCATCTTTGCCCTTCCTTTTCTTCTTCCTAAATCTGTGCCTTGCCAGGTGCTTCTCCTAGCCCCACCTTTCTCTCTTGTTAGTTTTGTTGAAGCACCCAGAGCTAAAAATTCTTCATAACACACACCCTCAGACTGGGTATCACAATTCCCCAGGAGACAAGATTGGCCTTGGACTGACTTGGGTTTAAATTCTGGTCATTGGATGCATTATCTTATCTGAGTGGCTTGTCACTACCACTTTAGATTGAGAGATGCTAAGTGGAAAAGGAAGACGGTGTCAGGCAACAATACCCAAGAGTCTGGATACAGTTCCATCTGAACTTCTACAAAAGAAGGCATCATTGTGTTTCTATTCCTAGACATACGGATCCATGGAATCCTTCATGTGCGTACATGTATGTGTACATGTGTGTGAATGTGTGCACAGATTGTCTCCTAAGCTTTCTTCTATTGAACCTCAATAAGAAAAGTGAGGATATTATTTCATATTTTTATGTATAAGAAAATTAATTTAGTAAAAGCTCTTTATACAAAATATGAACATATTTGTAAGTGTATCTGAAGAACTGTTACTAAAATCCATGCCAGTAAATCTTGCAAAAATTACTTCAAATAGGATAAAGCTGCCCATCTCTGATTTCTTTTTCATGTGGTTGTTGAAGCTAAGCTATGAATTTATAATGGTTAGACTTTTCTTTTTAAAAGTGACATATTAAGCCTATATATAGCAAGATATATGAAGGGAAAAGAATGTACAAAAGACATTAAAACATCACTTTTTACAGACACTCACAATCCCAAAATAGTATAAGCCTTCACAAACCACCGCTAAACCAACTCCTACATCCACCCCCACTACTTCATCCTTGGGTTGTTGTCAGTGAGAGTAACATACCTCAAACCAGTGGGCCCAGTGTTCTCAGAACAGGACTGAGCTGAAACCACAGTTAGTCTTGGGCTGATGCTGCCCATGGGCAAGACAAACAGGAAAGAGGTTTCATCTATCGTCTTAGGCCAATTAACAGAAAAGGCCCAACGCTGAGACACACACCCTCAGACGCTTTTATGTTTGTTTTTGTGCTGATTAGAAACTGAGTTCTCCCACAAGATTTTTATCCTGGAGGACATGCCATTCAATTCTGTCATGTTTTGGTATTTGAAGTGTGTTATTCTTGCCACAAACTCCCTCATGTCAGGCTCCGGACTACGGATTTTGGTGAGTTTTCAGGACTGGGTGTTTGGATGAAGGAGCTGCCGACTGCTTCCATTCCTCATGTCACCGTTGGACACACTGACATTACTGAGGTGATCACCCCCAGGTCCAACTCTGAGGTTCTTCCTTATCCTTCCTCCAAAGCGATAACCAACTCAATGATTAGGCCAGAGAGCTGTATGGTTTAGCTGTCCCTGCAGAAGTGTCTGGCACTCCAGACTCAGCCAGCACTGGCATTTTAGTTGCCTTTCCCCCTGAGACAAGAAGGTCAAGCTTGTTTGGCTGTCAGGAGGAGGCAATAGAATTCCTAGCTAAAGGTGTATCTGTAGCAACATCAGAGTCCAGGGGACCCTCCGGGCCTGCTCCTCTAGTTCCACAGAGGCAGTGTATTCTCACTCAGTGACCATGGCTGTGGCTGTGTGACAAATCTGTAGTGATACATTGGGTGTCAGTGTTGGCTGTCAGTAAGGAGTGGAGTGAAGAGGGCCGGATGTGTTGCTCATGCCACAGAGGTGTACCAGGAGGCAATGGCAGTTGATGTGAAAAGATTTGTAGATGCTGTTTTATCATTGTTACCCTTCTGAGAAGAAAACTCACTTCATCTCTTGTGGTCCAGGCAGCTCTGGAGGCATGCTATATGCATCTTAGCCTCTGCTTCAGGGTCCTCTATTTACAAGAGCTCTCCATGCTTTCTGAGCATGGTCTTCACTTAGGCCTCAGGAGGGTCACCAGTAGTACCACTTTTACTGACGTGACTCACAAATGGGTCCCTGGTACTCTCCTTCTATTACTGGTACTGAGTGTTTGGGTGTCAAACCCCCAAATGGGACCAACTCAAAAGGTTAATGGCTGTTTGGTGTGGAAGACATAGAAGGGCAAGGGTGGTATTTCACATGGTGGTAGTGATTGTCCCATAACCAGAAACTTCTTCAAGGCAGGGGATCCAGATGCAGTCAAAGAGTGCTATGAACCAAATGGTGGAGACATCTCTCTAGGCGCTCCTGGTTGCCTGAAGCCCTTACAACTCATAAGTTTTGTGAGGATCACATCTATGCTATGGAAAATGTTATGGCAAGCAAGTAGCTCATTTACACTGTGTTTTACATATGAAAATGGAAAGATGCAGGCAGATAAGTGAAACTGTGCTAAGAGTATTTCCCCTTTCTCTGATGAAAACTTGGGTAATGTTGAGTGCTTGAGTGCCAAAATCATAAAAAAGAGGTAATATGTCAAGAGTTTCCTATGAAAAATCAGTTGTGAGTGTAGCAATCATTGCACACAGCGTCCGCCATATGTATTTCACACCCCATTAAAGGACATTCCTACATTGTCTCAAAAGATTCTCAAAGGACAAATATTTTAAAGCAAATATTTAAATATAAAAGGTTTCCTATTGGTGCCTGCCAATATCCTTAACAACTTGAATGAAAAGTAGTTTACCAACCTTCAAGTGATACCTGACTGCAAGGAATATACAATTTCAGAGATAGAATCAAGATTTAAATTGTTCTTGAGGCTGGATTGTGGACAGGATACTATAGATACACTCTAACAGGCCTCAGTAGATTTAAGTGACTAGTCAGGTCTGTCGTGAGGCATGGTAGAGATATGGACTTAGTAGTTTTGCATGAAATAATAGTCAAAGTGTTTGACTTTATTGAGTGTGAATTTTAGTTGTTAGTGTATATAGCCATAAAAAATTAATCCTGGAATGTCTTAAGAACTGTCTGACGGAATACAAAAATTGTTCATTTTAACTTTTTTTCCAGAAAAAGATTAAGAACTTCTAATTCTATACTTTGTCATAATTTCAAGTGGTTAAGTTCAGTATGTGGTACCAGAAATCTAAGACATTCTCTTAGTTGGCCTACAAGGCATGCACAGTCTGTGAAGGATTACCTGTAGAGCATGCAGTAGACTCTCAGTTGTCAAATACGAGTAGAATCACTGTCTTTCCCTTAGCAGGGAATTGGAACCAAATAATTTCTTCAGCTCCTCTTCTGATCAGTGACACCCTTAGTCCCCAATCAGTCTGTCAGAGAGCATCTTGTGTTGTCTCCTGGCCTTAATGTAGGAAAAACACTAGTTCTCAAAATTGTTCTTGATAGTCCGTTAAGCATCTCATTATCCTGTGGTCCACACTTGCTGCTCTCTGCTATTTGCTTCACCACCAGAGTCCCTGGTTGTTCCCCTTTTGCATGAAAATACACAGTATATTACTGGTTGGTTTGGGTGATGTCCATAATAGAGTGACAGTATATTCATTTTCTTTAGTACTTGGTTTTGACTAGTATTGCTATTGACCAAAGAGTCTCTAGAAACACAAGGCAGAGTATTGTTAAGTTGAGCAACCTAATAACTGTTTAACATCACCCAAATTCAATCTGTTTGATCTACAGATAGAATAATTTATAGATATAAATAATATTTATTTTAAATAACCAGAAAAACCAACTTCACAGATTATTATAAAAATTAAATAACAGCTAAGTAAATAATCAAAAAACACTTGACATAAGCAAAGGTGATCCAAGAGCCCTTCTTCTAGGTATGGTGGCGCATGCCTGCAATTGCAGAACTCAGTAGGAGAAACCAGAGGGTCATGGAAAGCTCAGGGACAGTCTGGCTCACATAGTAAAGTGCCAGTCTAGATGGGGCAAAGCTCTGTCTCAAAACTGCAAAAACAAGTAAATATACAAACCTTAATAAAACAAGGGCTTCCTCTTCCTACATGCAGTACCATCCACTGAATAGGTATGATGTGTGAAGGAATGACTAGGCTGGTATTTAGCGACAGCTAGTATAAATTACTAAATGTAGCCAAATTGGGCCAGAGGGTGTTTGAATAAAGTCCATACCAATGTGATACAATTAATGTGCATAATATTATATTAATATTTAAGAGAACGTCAGTGTCCTGGCAGAGGTGAAGAGCAGAGTTTTTGGAATCTCTCTCTCTCCCTTTGAACATGTAAAGGAATCTGGCATGGCATGCCCAGACCGATGAAACAAATGGGCAATTGTTAATAAATAGAAAGGTGGTACTGGGTTGTTGCTTGGAAATAAAAGACAAAATATAATGAATTTTGCCCTTACTGAAGAAAACAGATATCTGCTTTCCTTGGACTTGATTCAAGTGACTTAAGTTTGATGTCTGCACAGAAAAAGCTAACTTGCTTTAAGCAGACTCGAACATCTCACTCATGAAGTAGCTAAACACATCACAGTAAAGAAGGCCACAAACAACAAATCACAAACAACAACAAAAGCAAACTCAGCGGCCATTGCTCTTTTCAGAAAGTGACTGTCAAAGGGAGGATGCGTTTGCTGCCTTGGATGAGTAAGTGACTTTCTACCATTACGTAAGCCTGAAGTATGTGCTGTAAATTATAAAAAGAAACATTCATTCTGCCTCTGTGCCTATAGTCGTGGATACTCAAGCAAAGATTTCAGATGGCTATGCCCACAAAGAGGAAACAAGAACAAAAGGAGATGAGAAAACTAGTCAGTATTGTATTCACAGTGAGAATTCGGCAATTGGAATGTCTCAAGGCCTGGAGCTACAGGAGTGGAAGGAAGGAATCCCAGAGGTGACAATGCTCCAGTATTCATTTCCTCGGGCATGTCACCCATTATCAGTCTGCCCCTGTTGGCAAGTGTGGGAGCTACATGGGTGGGAGCAAAGAAGTGCTGATGAGGTGCTTTCTCTGAGCTGGTGGCACCCATTTTATAACTGTGGAAAATGAGGCTTGGTTAAGTAACATGAGATGCACTCTGGAGTAGCATCAGAGGCAGGACGCTTTGATAAATCACTCTGTGTCTCTCTGTCTCTGTATCTCTCTCTGTGTATACACATGCTGTTACTACATTCAGCTAATCTTTAAATTAATTTGGTCTTTCCTCAAGCTCCTTTCTTCAGCTTCATAGACTATAAAGGCGAATGGTGTTATTTTGGGGCCTCTATTTGACTTTAACTTTGACAACTTGTTCTCTTTGGGAAAAGTGAAGGATCTACTTAAGCCAGTAGATCAATCACCTTTAGAAATAACATTTTGTTCTGCATGTTGCCTGTGGCCAAATTATTCTACAGTGACTTCAAAAGAACTAGCCACTAATCTGCTGAACATTTTGTTGAATTGTTGAAACAGCACCCATGACGATATTAACTCAACACATACTGCGTATTCAAAACATGTCAGGGAGCACGGGGTTTGCTTTCCGGGCTGTCTTATTACTAGCTCACAGCATCTGCAGAAGATAGTCATTGATTATTCTCATTAGTGAAGGAGGAAAGGGAGACATCAGAACTGGCACAGTGGGTTTCTCGAAGTCATACATCTGGTTGATGGCTCATTTGAATTTGACTGTCCTGTGACATGTCCTCAGCCTTTACATGATATCAAAATGCTTCTGATGTGCTTTACAATTAGCTACATTTTTTTTTCACGTGAGAAGTGCAAATTTCAGTAATCATAAGCCCTAGTTGGAAAGCCCTAGATGGAGAAATGAACGGAAGAGCTTCCAGAGGCATTAGGGTATGTGTGAAGAACAGGGGCTCTTTCATGGCAGACCTGCACAGACACTTGACTCTGAAATGTGAGATTATGCAACAGCCTCTGTAGAAGCATCATGTGCCTATTTCACTGTCCCTTCTGAGGCAGGATTCTGTGTCCTGGACTTAGAGAATATAATAAGGGCTGAGGTCTATCTCCTGGCATTTATAGTTCAAAGTCAAAGTAGAGAATCAAAGAAATGTAGGAGTAGCAGTGTTTAGAGAGAAAACAAACCAACATCCAGTGGGAGATCTGGCATCTGGTCTCCTGGAATGTAGGTTGTTCCCACTGCCAGCCCTGAAACTGAGCCACCTTTCTTCTGCTGAAAACTCCTACCAAACCACCTGTTCACAATGAGTAGCTTTTGTATTCCTCACACCTCTACCCTCCTCCCAACCACTCCTCCCGGTATGTGCTACTGGTATTATCCAGAGTAGGGAGATGGAAAGAGACTTTAGGGACTCAGATCCTGAAATCCCATGGTAAACAGTGGCAAAGCTCAGTTTCTGCAAGAATAATGAATTGGGCATTCGCTCTTCCCATCCATTCCTGTATCTTCTCATTTCTATCACCCCTGCTTATTTTCCTCCCTCCCTTTTCTAAACCCTGTGTTTTAGTGGATGTTACTGCTGTTGTATGATACAAATATTTAGGGGAAAATGTGACTCTGTCTGGAGAAATACTCATTAACATGAAATTATATTCAAGATTAATTAGCATAAAGGAAACGTATTGTGATTAAGTTGTAATCCTAAAGCACTGGCAGGCCAAGTGAGAGCCTTTGAACAAAGCACTGCCACATAAATCAACAAGGCTTCCTCAAAGACCTCACATCTCTCACTGGACCTCATGTCCTTGGGAAAGCTGAGAAGTGATTTATAAAGGAATCTGAAGGTTTATGAAGCTCATTGGTCAAGGGGGGAAAAAAGCATCGCTTCTCTTCCTCTTTGCTAGGGAAAACACATCTTTCAGAATATTCCTCTATAAGCTCTTTCTTCCTTCCTTTTCTTTCTCTGCATTTTCTCTCTTCCTCCCTCCACCACAGTTGCCTCTCTCTCTCTCTCTCTCTCTCTCTCTCTCTCTCTCTCTCTCTCTCTCTCTCAGCCCTGTACTAGTGATTGAGCACAGGGCTTTACTTACTGGAGACTTATTCTGCCATTGAGTTCTCTCTCCACCTCTTTTGTGATTTTTATTTTGAGACAAGGGTCTCCTTGAGCTTCCCAGGTAACATTTGACTTCATTTTGTACCCCAGGTGGGCCTTGAGCTAGCAATCCTCCTGCCTCAGTCTCCCAAGTAGTGGGATGCCATTTTGCTAATACAATGTTTCCAGGTTTTAAAACAAAATTATGGTGTTGTTCTTAGTTAGAGTTTTATTGTTCTCTACAGGAACAATTGTTGTGAAGAGACCCCCACAACTACGTCAACTCTTATAAAGGAAAGCATTTTACTGAGTCTGGCTTATAGTTCAGAAGTTTAAGCATTATCGTCATGGCAGGAAGCATGGTGGCACGCAGGCAACATGGTGTTGGAGAGGGAGCTGAGAGTTCTACATCTAGGCAGAGAGCAGGAAGAGACACTGGGTCTGGCTTGAGCATCTGAAACATCAAAGTCCATCACCCATGATGCATTTCCTCTGACAAGGCCACACCTACTCCAACCAGGCAATGCCCCTAATACTACTATTCCCTATAAGCCTAAGGGGACCATTTTCCTTCAAATCACCACAGTACCTTTACTTATCTTGGAAGTTCTTTACCAGGGATGTGACTTTACCTCTATTTTCATGGATGTCAGATCCTTACCATATCATATCAGGGAGCAGCTACAGATATACCAGGTCACCAGTTCTTACTTTCCATTTTATTTATTTATTTATTTATTTATTTATTTATTTACTTACTTATTAGTTTGGAGACAGGGCCTCAGTATGCAGCCCTACTTGGAATGGACTCTGCTATGTAGTCCAGTCCACTCTAAACCTCACAGGACCTGCCTACTTCTGCCTCTGAAGAACTAGGATTAACGGCACGCACCACCAAGTCTAATCTTTTCATTAATCGCAGCTTTAAATTTGAGGTCCACTTTCCCTTTCTCAAATATTCCCATTAAAACCATTAAAGTTCTTCCATTTGCTTGGAACACAGTGTCTTATAAACAGAATCCACCCCACTCCACTTCTCTTTCGTTCCCTTTTTATCGGCAGGTATTAATACCATGATGTTAGTAAAGTATGATATTCATGCATACAGTTCAGCAGCTGCTGTCAATTACTCCTGCGTGTTCTCGAACTTTGTAGCAGAGTTGTATGCTGCTTACTCAACTTATTCAGTCTCTCGTCTGTAACTCATCCACATTCATAGAAGTAGTAGAGGTTGCTTCTTAAAAGTTTTAAAAGTTGTGGTATACCATTGGATGACAGTAGAGAATGTATTGTCTTTCTTCTGTTGATAGGACCTTCCTTGGCTTCCATGAACACATCTGGTCTGACTGCACGTGCTCTTTTTCTTTTTGTTGTTGTTCCTTTGTTTTGTGCTTGTTTGTTTTTGTGTTTTGTTTTATATTTTAAGACAGTCTCACTGTGTAGCTCTAGCTATCCTGTCTTACTATGTAGATCAGGCTAGCTTTGAACTCACGGAGATTCTTTTGCTTTTGCTTCCTGAATGCTGAGATCAAGAGTACACACCATCACACCTGGCTCAAAAAACTTTATAAAGCTGAATATGCTTTTATCTCTCTTGTACAAAACTCTTAACAGTTGAGTAGAATATTCATGTAATTTGCAACACTGCCTTTAAAATTGTTTATACCAATTCATACTTCTAGTGACTTTTAGTTGAATGCTTGTCTGATTCCTTCAGCTGTTCCCAATCTTTACCACCTTGATATAGTCAGTACTTTTAATTTTAGCTGATCTGTGGTCTGCAGCATCAGTGTGACTTCAGAGTAGATCCTCCACCATGGTTGTGTGAGTATTCTGACTTGTTTCTCTTCAGGATGGTCATGGCTGTATTGGCCTGTGACATATTATTGTGGCTTTAGTTCACTTTTTTTTTTTAAACAAAGTTCCAAGCTTCATTTTGAAGTCTGTGGATCAGTTTTAGACTTCTTGGAATCACCTATTTAAGATCCCCCATTTTCTACCTTAATTCTCCTTTATTGTTTTGTAATGATTCTGGGAATTCCAAATATAAATTCCCCTTTATATATAGGCTATATATAAATAGATAGATCTTATAAATGGCGAGTGTCTCTCTACTCCAGAGATCCTTTGATATACAGTTGCCTTTGGTCTCAATGTCATCAAATACATTTTTCTTGCTTTAAGAATTATTTGTCTACCAAAGTTCTCTTATTTCCTCTTTCAAGGGACTGGTTTCTTTTCACACTTAAGTAAAAGTAGACTTTTGTGTAGGACACAGAGATGAAGTAGAACCCTATTTCCCCCAGCATCCTTCCTTCAGTTCCAGCCCTGCTTAATACCTCAAGCCTCTGACTACAGTGGTTCCTTCTCTGGAAGGACATTTAATTGGGGCTGGTTTACACATTCGGAAGTTCAGTCCATTGTCATCATTGTAGGAAACATAACAACATGCAGGCAGACATAGTGCTGGAGGGGTGGAGCATTCTCCATCTTCATCAAAAGGAAGCCAGGAGCAGACTGACTCCCAGGCAGCTAGGAAGAGGGTCTCAAAACCCCCAAATGACACACTTCCTCCAACAAGACCACACCTACTTCACTAAGGCGGCACATATTACTAGTGTCACTTCGTGGGTCAAGCACATTCAAAGCACTGCAATGAGCCTTCCAAATTACTGTGGCTCTGTAGGAAGTTCCCAATTCTGCTGGCGCAAGTCCTCCATGCTTCTGTTTGGTTCTGAATTATTTTCTTGACTACTCTAGGTTCTTGGTGTTTCTACATCAATTTTAGAGTCATTTAATCAGTGTTTGCAAAAGCACTTGGTGAGCTGCTAAATGGGAGTGGAGTGTTGATGTCCCCGATTGATTTCTTGTGTCTTCCTTCCTATTCATTTAGCTCTCACTCTCTCAGCAGTGATGCACAGTTCTCAGTTTCAAGGCTTTGCACACTGTTTGTAGATTTAGTACAAGGCAATTGAATTTTTCTTTGTTCTATTATTTGTACTTAATTGACTTTCAACGTTCTACTAATACATACTGTTGTAGAAAGTATTTAATCCTGACCCAGGATTTCTGCCCTGCCTTAGATTCATGAGTTTGTGGATGAAAAGCACACAAAACCTTTATATCTACAATAAGCCTTAAGCAGGACAGGAGCTGGGCAGCTGCCTCTCTGCTATTAGAGCTTATATTCCCATCGACACCCTGACTTATTACTTATGTTTCATCTGAATTGCTCTGAACTCCAATCGGCCAGCTCACAGGCCCAGGTTCTCTTGACTCCTAACCCATGGTGGTTGCTCCTTCGCCTCTCTTGCACCTTCTTCTCCTTCAGGGTTCCTCTCCCACTCCACACCTGTGAATCCTCAACCCCACCTGTGTCTCTTCTGCCCAGCTATCAGCTGTTAGCATCTCTATCTACCAATCAGAAATAACTTGGGGGTAGGGCCACTCAGTGTTTTACATGTGGACTCTCATCTCTGGGGAAACCAGGCTTGGGGACCAATATCAGCATTAAAGACAAGAAGCATTAGGATAACCCACCACAGCATACAAACACAACTGGGTTTTCTATATTTACCTACCATCCTACAGCTTTAACAGATTGACTTATTTAGTCTATTAATAGTTACAATGTATAAATTTAAGCAAGTTGCCTGCTTGTAACCATATACATCTCTCTTTTTCTCTGTTTATTGTTCAAACCGTTTCATGCCCCCTCGCCCGAACATTAACATTGAAAAACTCATTGGCTCTCTATTCCTAAGACAAATAGCACTGAGTAATAATATGTTACCTTTTCATTATGCCACTGCATTGGTTATATAACGTATTTTATGATTAGTTTATATATAACGACTTAAATCATAACCTTTAACTTTGATTTCAACATGCTTATTCAAGTGTCAGGTAATTCTGATCTTGTTGTGACAAATTAGGAACATTTTTACATCTTCCATTTATGAAGAAGTTTATACAAAAGCAGTTTCACTTCAACCTTAAATATTTGAAAAGACTCATAAGTCATTTGGGCTCAAAGAACATTATAATTATAATTTATAGTTCTAAATTTGTTTTTTGTTTTAATTATAAATTAAATTCATACTTGCATTCCTCTTGAATTTATCATAAAATGCCTTACTGTCATGTTTCCTTTCTTAAATATCTACGTAGAAATATATTTTGTTTGCCATTAATATAGTCACTCAACTTTTCTTCACTAACATTTGCATGGTATGTTTTTTCTGTTCCTCTTTTAACTTTCTGGCTTATTTATATTTAAAGCATGTCTCTTAGAAACAGCATGAAGCATGCCTTTTGTTACCTAGCTTAACAGCTTGTTTTCATTCCTGGTATTAAGACCGTTTACATTTGATGTGATTTCTGATATAGTTGGGCTAAATTTTGTGCTGCTGCTATTTGGTTCCATTCATTCTGCATGTCTTCTATTTAACCTCGTATTATAGATGTCCCTAGGTTTCTGCATTGACACCATACACTGTATTTTTAATGGCGTCATTATAGACCATTGTTCTGATATTTCAAAACTCACCAAACCACTGGCTAACATTTCATTTCCCCCAATAGTTTTGCTATTACAGACAATGCTGCACTGAGCATCTTGCATCCATTATTTTTTCTTTTATGTATTATTTCATTAGGGCATCCTTCCAACTGAAGAATTATCGATTACAGGTAGAAACATCTTTATAATTCTCGATAGAATTTGTAACATTGCCTTCCCCAAGGAGTTGTCCCAATTTAAGAGGTTGTCATCAGTCTATGGCTTTAATAGCTTCATTGAAGTCTCTCTAAGCTTATATTTCCCCTGTTTAATAAAAGGAAGTTATACAGGAAGAAACAAGTAGGCAACAGAATTGTGATTATCAGTGTCTATGCTGTGTGAAAATAAACAGACCAAAAACGTGTTTATGAGTGAATTCTTTGCAGCTATGAGCTAAACTAAATTTCTAACCTTTTCTTCATCTGTTTGTCATACTCTTGGGCCTTGACACTGTTTGTAAGTAAATCGCTGTATACTCATCATGTAATATGTAAGCTAGCATACTTATGTTATTTGGGTCTAATAAAGCTATGATACACAGAGAAGACATGATACAAGAGTTATAGAGGCAGAAGAAGCCCAGGGAGAGGAAGACATCTTAGACTGTTCATCCAATAATGGAAATTGCATGTTTATGAATTAAATTAGAGCATCTTCACTAGTAATATCAAACTAGGACTGCATCATCCGGCAGTGTTCACCTTTCCCTATGTGAGTGGTGTAGCAGTCAAAGGTACTCTGTAGCTTACTCTCACTCTACAGATCTCACAAGCAGACACTGCCTTGGCTGATCACAGCAGTCCTGAACTCTGAGTCTTCCTCTTTGTTCCTCAGAAGATTTTGCTGGGATTTCCTGATGGTGAATGAGTTACCTGTGGTCACTTAGCCCACAATAAGCAGAGCAGTGACCCAAATGTACATCTTACTCATCTTACTTAATAAGCGTGGGTCATTTCTACTCTGTTTAAGGATTGCTTTCAACAACTTACAATCTACTACTACCTTATTAAGGGAAAACTAATATTTAAAAAAAGGTCATAACGAAGGTGAAGACTTTCCAAAGAATTAAACAAAGAGATTTGTTATATAATACATGATCTAAATTGGCCTCAAATTCACAAGGCTCTGTCATTAAAAAACACTATCGAATTGGAGTTTTATCTATCATCTATCTATCTATCTATCTATCTATCTATCTATCTCTCTATCTATCTACCTACCTATCTATCTATCTATCTATCCATCTCTAGTCCTAATATCACAGCTCTGTGATCTGGATGTGGGAATTTAGAGTCACTGGAAAATAAAAACAAAGAAAAATTTCCTCTTCAACCTAAAATCATTGGATAGTATACACACACCATGCATTTGCCAGGGTGTTAGTTTCAATTTCTGTGACAAGGTTTCTGAGGACTGCAGGAAGAAAGACTGATTTGGACTCCTTGTTTCAGATGTCTCATTCATGGTTGGCTGGTTCCCTCTCTTTTAAGCCTGTGACAAGGCAGGAACACAGTGCAAGATCAGGGCCAAGCTGCTCATTTCATGGTATCCAGGAAAGTCAGAGAATGACTACTTCCTTCTTCTCCCTCTCCTCCTTCCTTCTTCCCTTCCCTCTCCCTCCCCCTCCCCCATCTCTTAAAAGATACCTCATTCATTAGCACAATCTCTACTGACCCACTTTGTCCAACTGGGCTCCATTTTCCAACAGCCTGTTCAGTTAAGAACTCACCAATGGATTAATCAGTTGAGGGAGTTAATACATTCACGACCCAATCACCTCTCAGTAGTGGTACAGAGAGCAAAGTCCTAAACACATGAGCTCTCCCTATAGGGAGATACTTTACATTCTGAAGTTCAAAGTACTCTAAAAGTTGTCTTTGTTTTATATATATATTCAAATGTATGAAACAATGCTGTGAGCCCTCACTGAAGAGGGTAGAGACAAAAATTTGGTTGTAAACAACCAAAGCTATTTCTCCTGGAAACAAATCTCAAATTCATTTGATTTATGAATTGAAACATTAGCTAATCTATTATTAGAAGTAAAAACATCTCGGCATGTTATTCTTTTTTAATTTATTCTTCTTTCATATGGTACATTCTGACCACAGCTTGTACTGTAGTCAGAATGCAACACATCCTCTCCTCCTCTTCTCCCAGTCATCCCCCCCTCTCTCTCCCAGAACCACTGCTCCCTATTTTCCCTTTAGAAATGTGCAGACCTCCAAGGATATCAACCAAATAATTGCATATTGAGTTTCAATAAGACAGCGCATAGCACCTCCCCTCATAATGAAGCTGGACAAGGGAGCCCAGTAGGAGGGAAGATTTCCAAAAGCAGGTAAAACAGTCAGAGACCGCCCTTGCTGCCACTGTTAAGAGTTCCACAAGAAGACCATGTTACACAACCATAACATCATAATGTATATGCAAAGGGCCTCGGTCAGACTCATACAGGTCCTTAACTCTCAGTTCAGTCTCTGTGGACTCCTATGAGCCCAGGTTAGTTGATTCTGTGGGTTTTCTTGTGATGTCCTTGCCCACAGCTCCTAAAAACCTTCCTTCCCATCTTCTGTAGATTCCTTGAGCTCTGCTTAGTATTTGACTGTGAGTCTCTGCATCTGCTTCTATAGGATGCTGTATGAGGCTTCTGTGATGACTCATGGTAGGCTCTGGTCTTTGAGGTACAGCAGAGTATCATTAGGAATCATTTCATTGGATTTTTTTTTTGACTAGTTGTGTTTAGTTCTATCCTAAATCTCTGGGCTGTGTGGTCTCTGGTTCCTGGCCTTCCAGACCAGTGTCAAGTGGAATCCCTCTCATAGGGTGAGTATCAGGCTGAATTGATCATTGGGTGGCCACTCCCACAATTTCTGCTTCACATGCTGAGGCATGTCTTGCAGGCAGGACAAATTATAGGTAGAAACTTTTGTGGCTGGGTTGGTGTCCCAAGCTCTCCCCTGGAAATCTTGCTGGTCACAGAAGATGACCAGTTCAGGCTCCATATCTCCCTAGGAGATTTGGTTTTAAACAACCAAAGCTATTTCCCCTTGAAACAAATCTCAAATTCATTTGATTTATGAAACATTAGCTAATCTATTTTTAAAAGTACAAATATCTCAGCATGTTGTTCTTTTTTCTTTTTTAATTTATTCTTCTCTCATATGTTACATTCTGACCACAGTTTCCCCTAGGAGTCTTAGCTTACTAGGGTCACCTTTGCAGATTCCTGGAGTTTCCATTGTAACTCTTTAGCTCACCCCCAAATGTCCCCCAGTATGAGTTGAATCTCCCAGGACTCTCTTCCTCTCTCTTTCCCACACCTGATCCATTATGTTCTCCCCCAACCTGCCCCCAGTCCACCCACGGTATCTATTTTAATAAGTAAGTGCTCCAGCATATCTTATATATTGTGCAACACTGTGGATAAAGGTTTGTGGCTGGCTTGGTGTTTATGTTTCTTTTTTGAGAGCATGTGTTGTACCTTCCTGTACCAAAGGTGCTGGAACATAACGGTGAAGACTCTATGTAGGAACCTGCTCGACATCTTCATTTTCATAGTTTTGTAGGTGTTGTCTTCAGTGAAGGGGAGTTGCTGTGGGTTTGTGAAGAGCAACCTGTAGCCTTGGCAACAGCTTGGGGTGTTTAGGGATTCATGTGAGGTCCCTTTGGCCTGCAACTCAATTAGGTGTGAACACAATTTCAGTATTGGAAGCTTCATTTGGTGCCAGATGGCCACTTGGTACTTTGTTTCCTCCATTATTTGGCTATTTCATTTAGACTATCTTCATATAAGTATATATTTTAGGAAGTTTGTACTGTATTAGGTTTCCATACTACCCTTCAAGTGACCCTTAATTTTAGCTATTCCTCCCACAAACCCCTCTCCACTCTCTGCCCTGACTCAATGCTTCCATTCTTCCATTTTATCCTTCCCCTCCAAACCTATATATTCTATCTCCCTTTTCTTTTTTTGTATATATATATATTCTTTGTTTACATTTCAAATGCTTTCCCCTTTCCCAGTTCCCCCCTCCCCATATGACCTATAAGTCCTCTTCTCTCCATCCATTCTCCAGTCATACCCCTTCCCTTTTCTCTGTCCTGGTACTCCCCTACAATGCTGGATCAAGCCTTTCCAGGAACAGGGCCCTCTTCTTCCTTCTTCATGGGAGTCATTTGTTATGCTAATTGTGTCTTCAGTATTCAGAGCTTCTGGGCTAATTAATATCCACTTATCAATAATTGTATTCCATGTGTATTCTTTTGTGATTGGGTTACCTCGCTTAGGATGATATTTTCCAGTTCCAACCATTTGCCTAAAAAATTCATGAATTCACTGTTTTTAATTGCTGAGTTGTATTCCATTGTGTAAATATACCACATTTTCTGTATCCATTCTTCCACTGAGGGACATCTGGGTTCTTTCCAGCTTCTGGCTATTATAAATAAGGCTGCTATGAACATAGTGGAGCATGTGTCCTTATTGCATGCTGGGGAATCCTCTGGGTATATGCTCAGGAGAGGTATAGCAGGGTCCTCTGGAAGAGTCATGTCCAGTTTTCTAAGGAACCAGACTGATTTTCAGAGTGGTTGTACTATCTTACAATCCCACCAGCAGTAGAGGAGTGTTCCTCTTTCTCCACATCCTCACCAACAACCACTGTCTCCTGATTTTTTTTAACCTTAGCCATTCTGACTGGTGTGAGGTGAAATCTCAGGGTTCTTTTGATTTGCATTTCCCTAATGACTAATGATGTTGAGCATTTCTTAAGGTACTTCTCAGCCATCCGAATTTCTTCAGGTGAAAATTCTTTGTTTAGATCTGTACCCCATTTTTTAACAGGGTTATTTGGTTCCCTGGGGTCTAACTTCTTGAATTCTTTGTATATATTGGATATTAGCCCTCTATCGGATGTAGGGTTGGTGAAGATCTTTTCCCAGTTTGTTGGTTGCCGTTTTGTCCTTTTGACAGTGTCCTTTGCCTTACAGAAACTTTGTAATTTTATGAGATCCCATTTGTCAATTCTTGATCTTAGAGCATAAGCTATTGGTGTTCTGTTCAGGAACTTTACCCCTGTGCCCATGTCCTCAAGGGTCTTCCCCAGTTTCTTTTCTATTAGTTTCAGTGTGTCTGGTTTTATGTGTAGGTCCTTGATCCACTTGGAGTTGAGCTTAGTTCAAGGAGATAAGAATGGATCAATTCGAGCCTTCCGGTCGCCACCTCTGGATCAGGAGCAGCCTGGGACACGCGCCCCATCTCCAGATAGTGCAGAGGGCCAGCAGAGTACCTGGAGGCCAGCTGCAGGGAGGCAGCTTGCACTGGTGAATCCATCTGACCCAGCAGAGTGGATGATTCAGTTCTCGTCACCACCTCTGGGTCGGGAGCAGCCTGGGCCACGCGCCCCATCCCCAAGCAGTGCAGAGGGCCAGCAGTGCATCTGGAGGCCAGCTGTAGGGAGGCAGCTTGCACGGGTGAGTCCTGCATTGACAACAAGACCAACTAACACCAGTGAGATCTAGATGGCAAAAGGTAAACATAGGAATGTTAGTAACAGAAATCAAGGCAATATGGCGGCATCTGAACCGAATTTTCTGTTAATATCAAGTCCTGGATACCCCAACACACCAGGGAAACAAGATTTGGATTTAAAATTATTGGTCATGATGCTGTTACAAGAACACATGAAGGACATAAATAAATCTCTTAAAGAAATTCTGGAGAAAACTGATCAAAAGCTAGAAGCCCTTACAAGGGAAACACAAAAATCACTTAAAGAAATTCAGGAAAATATGGGTAAAAAGATAGTAGCCAATAAGGAGGAAATGCAAAAATCATTTAAAGAAATACAGGAGAACTTTGATCAACAGGCAGAAGTCATGAAAGAGGAAACACAAAAATCTCTTAAAGAATTACAGGAAAACACAAACACACAAGCTTTTTGCATTTTGCATTTTCTTTGACCGTTGAGTCCATGGTTTCTATGATATCTTCGGCATCTGAGATTGTTTCTTCTATCTCTTGTATTCTGTTGTTGATATTTGCATCTATGGCCCCTGATTTCTTCCCAAGGTTTTCTATCTCCAAAGTTGTTTCCCTTTGTGATTTCTTAGTTGTTTCTGCTTCTATTTTTAGATCCTGGATGGTTTTGCTCAGCTCCTTCACTTGCTTGTTTGTGTTTTCCTGTAATTCTTTAAGAGATTTTTGTGTTTCCTCTTTCATGACCTCAGCCTGTTGACCAAAGTTCTCCTGTATTTCTTTAAGTGATTTTTGTGTTTCCCTTGTAAGGGCTTTTAGCTTTTGATCCATTTTCTCCTGAATTTCTTTAAGAGATTTATTTATGTCCTTCATGTGTTCCTGTAACAGCAGTGATTTTAAATCCAAATCTTGTTTCCCTGGTGTGTTGGGGGTATCCAGGACTTGCTGTTAATGGAGAATTGGGTTCAGATGCTGCCATATTGCCTTGATTTCTGTTAGTGATGTTCCTACGTTTACCTTTTGCCATCTAGATCTCACTGGTGTTAGTTGGTCTTGTTGTCAATGCAGGACTCACCTGTGCAAGCTGCCTCCCTGTAGCCGGCCTCTGGATGCACTGCTGGCCCTCTGCACTGCTTGGGGATGGGGCATGTGGCCCAGGCTGATCCTGACCTAGAGGTGGCGACTAGAAGGCTCCCGCCAGAGGCCTCCGGACTGGATCCTCCACTCTGCCGGGATGGATTGACTCACTAGTGCAAGCTGGATGGACTCACTAGTGCAAGCTGGATGGACTCACTAGTGCAAGCTGCCTCCTTACAACTGGCCTCCGTGTGCACAGCTGGTCTTCTGCACTGCCTGGAAACAGGGCGCTGTGGCCCAAGCGGTTCTATCTCCCTTTTTTTTTATTAGATATTTCCATTTTCTAATGAGATATATCTGTTAAGGACAGTGATTCTTAACCCTTCTAATGCTGAGACCCTATAATATAGTTCTTTATGTTGTGACCCCCCCCAACCATATAATTATTTTGTTGCTACTTCATGACTATGATTTTTCTGTAAATGTAAACATCTGATATGCAACCCATTTGAAAAGGTTTCTTTACCTTCAAAGGGGTTCAGCCTACAGGTTGAGAACTGCTGCTCTATGCCTATCCTCTATGGTCTGTGGATTAGAGCTGGATTATCACTGACATGCACATATAAGCAAATATGTACCATATTCATCTTTCTGAGTCTGGGATACCTTGCTCAGGATGATATTTTTCCTTAGTTTCATACATTTACATGCATATTTCATGATGTCACTTTCTTAATGGACAAATGTGTCATTTTATAAATTTTCTTTAACCATTCTGTTTAGGGACATTTAAGCTGTTTCTAATTTCTGACAATTATGAATTAAGCAGTAATGACCATGACTGTGCAAATGTCTCTGTAATTAATAGGATGAAGCATCCTTCAGGTAAATTGCCCAAGAGTGGTATACCATCTTATGAGGAAACACCACACTGATTTTTGCACAGGTGTCTGGACAAGCCTGTACTCCCAGCCGCCATGGAAGGGTGCTCCTCTTACTCCAGATTCCCTCCAGAAAGAGCTGTCACTTGTTTTCTTGATCTTAGTCATTCTGACAGCTATAAAATGAAATCTCTAAGTAGTTAGGATTTACATATCAATGATGGCAAAGGATATTGAACATTTCCTCATGTGTTTCTCAGCCATTTGAGTTTTCTCTACTGATAATTTTTTGTTTAAATCTGTACTCCATTTTGAATTTGGTTATTTGTTTCCTTGATATCTATTTTCTTGAGTTCTTTATATATTTTGAATATTAGCCTTCTATTGGATGTATAGTTGGCGAAAATCTTTTCCCATTTTGTAGGTGGCTGCTTTGTCTGAATGACAGTCAATAAAGAAGCTTTGTAGTTTCATGAATAACCAACCAATAATGGATTTGACTTAGGTCCTATTCTCCAAGATTGAACTCAAACTGCTTGGGCAACCAAGAACCTATATGGATTTGAAGTAAAACCAAATGATACTGGTCTCAAAAAAGAAAAACCAACCTAGCGATAAAATGACTCCTAATGATATTCTACTACACTCATGTGCCTTGTTCGACCTTCACCAGAGAAGCTGTGCCGTGCAGCAGGTGGGAACTAGCATAGAGACCCAAAGCTGACATTCAGTAGAGAGTGAGAGCTCTCGGGACACTCAGACCTAAATGGGATGCATCCGTCAAAGCTTTCCCCTTAGAGTTCATGGAACCCTGTGGAAGAGGACGGGAGAAAGAGCATAAGAGCCAGGGTGAGGGACACCGAGGAACCACGATCCTCTAAATCAACCTTCCCAATGCTGGGGCACGTTAATACAGTTCCTCATGCTGTGGTGACACCCCCCACAACCATAAATTACTTTTATTGCTGCTTCATAACTCTAATTTTACTACTGTTATAAATTGTGATATAAATTTTTGTATTTTCTGATGGTCATAGGTAACCCCATGAAAGGGTCATTTGATCCTCAAAGGGGTGATAACCCACAGGGTGAAAACCACTGTGCTAAATCAGCATGAATCAAATGAGCAGAGCTCATATGAACTCACAGAGATTGGAGCAGCAAGCACAGGGCCTGCACAGGTCCGCATCAGGTCTTCTGAGTGTATATTATGGCTTTCCATTTAGTGCTTTGATGGGATCCCTGAATGTGCAAACAAGTTTGTGTCTGATTCTTGTGCCTTCTCTTGGACTCTTTTCTTTCTTTGGTTTGTCTTGTTCAACTTCGATGAGATAGTTTTTGTTTTATTTTGTTATATTTTTAAAAATGAATCAATGGAAAACTAGCCACTAGGGTAAAAGTTAACAACTGAATTATCACTTATAACTGCTGTGAGAGGGAAAATCAGTATTCTTCAATAGAATGACAATGGATACATCAACCACTCCCGAATAGGCCTCACATTCAGGAGTAGTAGACACACACACACACACACACACACACACACACACACACACACACACACATATATATATATATATATATACACACACATATATATGTCGATATATACATATATATACACACATAAATATGTTGATATATACATATATATATATATATACATATATATATATATTTGTCACTACTTTAAGATCCAGTCAAAGTATATTTAAATTAAACAATTTTAAATAATAAAACAGGACATTTAAAAACAAATAGGTCAAATTTGTCTTCTGCTAGCTTTACATGTTGGCAAGTATTCCACTAAATTTACATGTGCTTGTTTAGAAAACAATATATTTGTTCATATGTTCAGTCATATTCAGTTATTATTATAACCAATATGAATACAGATGAAACTGGATGTCTAAATCATGACTGTCACAAGCCTATCACTTTCTTTAATAAATTATTTAACCTTTTCCTTCATTAATTTATTTACTCATTTTATATCCTGATCGAAAGCCCTCAGAAAAGTTCACTTCCACCCCCTGCCGACATATTAATCTGCCCTGGAACATTAAGTTGAATCAGGACTGGGCTCCATTTTCATTCTCTTCCACTGAGGCCAGCTATGGCAGCCCAGATAGGGAAAATAGATCCAAAGGCAGGCAACAGAATCCTAGTCACAGACAGCCCCTGATCCAATTGTTAGGGGACCCACATAAAGACCAAACTATATATCTGCTTGACCCTTCCAGTTCCCTCAATCCTTCCCCATTTTCTTTCACAAGACTCCCTGTGAGTCTCTGCATCTGTTTCCATCAGCTGTTGGTTGAAGGTGACAATTATGCTAGGCTCCTGTCTGCAAACATACCAGTTTCATTAGTAGCATCAGGGATTGACTCTCTCCCATGGGATGGTCTCACATTGGGTCATCATTAGTTGGTCATTCCTTCAATCTCTGCTTCATCTTTATCTCTGAATATCTTGTAGGCAGGGAAAATTTGGGGTCAAAGGTTTGTGGGTGGCTAGGTGTCCCCCTCCCTTTACTTGAAGTCCTACAGGAGGTGGCCTCTTCAGACTCCATATCCCCCACTGCTGGGAGATCAGCTAGGATCACCCCATATCCTCCCAAGGGGCCTAGAATCCCAGATGTCCAGCTTCTCCCAGAGATGTCTCCCAACAGATTTCCCTTCTCTTAACAGCCCTCTCTCTCATCCCCACCTCTGCTCTCCTCATACATGATCCCCAGACCCTCTCTCAGCCAGCTTCCTCTCTCAATCCTCTTTCGGTGTTTAATTTATCTCCCTTTCTGAGTGAGATTCAAGTATCCTCCCTGGAACCCTCCTTGTCACTTAGTTTTTGTGAGGTCTGTGGATTGTAGCATTATCCTGTACCTTATGGCTAATATTCACTTATAAGTAAGTGCACACCATGCGTGTATTTCTGGGTCTGGGTTACCTCATTCAGGGTGATATTTTCTAGTTCTATTCATTTCCTTGCAATTGTTATGAAATCCTTGTTTTTAATAGCTAAGGAGTATTCTGTTGTGCAAATATCCATTCTTTGGTTGAGGGACATCTGGGTTGTTTCCAGTTTCTGGCTATTAAGAATCTTCTATGAACATAATTGAGCAATTTTCCTTGTGGTATGGTGGATCATCTTTTGGGTATAAGCCCAGGAGATGGATAGCTGGATCTTAATGTAGAACTATTCCCAGTTTTCTGAGAAACCGCCAGATTGATTTCCAATGTGGTTGTACAAGTTTGCGCTCTTCCAGCAGTGAAGAAGCTTCCACTTGCTTCACATCTGTATTAGTATGTGCTGTTACTTGAGTTTTTGTTATTAGTCATTCTGATTTGTGTAAGATGGAATCTCAGAGTTGTTTTGATTTGCATTTCTCTGATGACTAAAGATGTTGAACATTTCTTTATTTTTTTAATTAGATATATTCTTTATTTACATTTCAAATATTGTCCTCTTTCCTGGTTCTCTCCTCCCCCCAAAATCCCATAAGCCACATCCCCTCCCCCAATGCCCCCCCCCCCCCCCCCCCCCGCTTCCCTGTCCTGGTATTCCTCTACACTACGGAATCAAGTATTTCCAGGGCTAAGGGCCTCTCCTCCCTTTGGTGTCTAACAAGACCATCCTCTGCTGCCAATGTGTCTGGAGCCAAGGGTAACTCCATGTGTACTCTTTGGTTGATGGTTTTGTCCCTGGGAGCTCTGGGAGTACTGGGTGACTCATATTCCTCAAGTTCCTCCCGTGGGACTACAAACTCCGTCAGCTCCTTGGGTCCTTTTTCTAGTTCCCCCATTGGGGACCCTGTGCTCAGTCCAATGGCTGACTGAGAGTATCTGCCTCTGTATTTGTCATGCACTAGCAGAGTCTCCCAGGTGACAGCTATATCCAGCTCCAGTCATCCAGCACTTGTGGACACCCACAATAGTGCCTGGGTTTTTTAACTGTATACAGGATGCATCCCCTGGGTAAGATAGTCTCTGCATGTCTTTCCCTCAGAATCTTTCCCAAAGACTCCTTTTGTCCTTGTATCTCCTTCTGTGGTTATTTTTTCCCCCATTCTACAAAGGACTCAAGGATCCATACTTTGTTCTTCCTCCTTCTTGGGCATCATTTGATATGTGAATTGTGTCTTGTGTATTCCAAGCTTCTAGGCTAATATCCACTTATCAGTGAGTGCATACCATGAGTGTTCTTTTGTGATTGGGTTACCTCACTCCGGATGATATTCTCCAGTTCCATCCATTTGTCTAAGAATTTCATGAATTCATTGTTTTTAATGGCTAAATAGTACTCCATTGTGTATATATACCACATTTTCTGTATCCATCCTCCATTGAGGGACATCTTGGTTCTTTCCAGCTCCTGGCTATTATAAATAGGGCTGCTATGAACACAGTGGAGCATGTGTCCTTATTACATGCTGGAGAATCCTCTGAGTATATATGCTCAGGAGTGGTATAGCAGGGTCCTCCAGTAGTATTAGGTCCAGTTTTCGGAGGAAGTGCCAATCTGATTTGCAGAGTGGTTTTACCAGCTTGTAATCCCACCAGCAATGGAGGAGAGTGTTCCTCTTTCTCCACAACTTCTCCAACACCTGCTGTCTCCTGAGTTTATGTACTTCTTGGTCATTAGAGATTTCTTTGTTGAAAATTCTGTTTAGCTCTGTAATCCATTGTTTAATTGGGTTATTTGGTTTGTTAGTGTTTAATTTCTTGAGTTCTTTATGTATTTTGAATATTAGCCCTCTGTCAGATGTAAGGTTTGTAAAGATCTTTCCCAATCTGTAGATTACTGTTTTGTTCAATTGACAGTGCCCTTTGCCTTACAGAAACTTTTCAGTTTCATGAGTTTCCATTTATTAATTGTTGGTATTAGTGCCAAAGCTATTGGTGTTCTGCCTTTTGTATTCTGTTGGTGACAGAATACAATCTCTGACTCCTGATTTCTTTCCTAGATCTTCTATTTCCAGGGTTGTCTCCCTTTGTGATTTCTTTATTGTTTTTAGTTCCATTTTTAGATCTTGGATGGTTTTGTTCAACAGGTTTCTTCACCTGTTTGGTTGTGTTTTCTGTAATACTTTAAGGGATTTTTTTTTGTGTGTGTTTCCTCTTTGAGGGCTTCTACCTGTTTACCTGTGTTCTCCTGTATTTCTTGAAGGGAGTTATTTATGTCCTTCTTAAGGCCCTCTATCTTCATCATAAGATGTGATTTTAAATCAGAGTCTTACTTTTCTGTGTTGAGGTATCAAGGGTTTGTTGTGGTGGGAGAACTGTGTACTAATGATGCCAAGTAGCCTTAGTTTCTGTTGCTTATGTTGTTGCCCTTGACTCTCACCATCTGGCTATCTCTGGTGTTAGCTGTTCTTACTGTCTCTGACTGTGGCTTGTTCCTCCTGCAAGCCTGTGTTTCAGTACTCCTGGGAGACCAGATCTTTCTGGGAGGAATTTGGGTATGGAGAGCTGTGCACAGTGTCAGTTCTGGGGTGCAGAGGGAAACTAGAAGGTTCCTGTCCGTGACTGTTCCTTGGTTCCTGTGTCCTGATGGCTCTGGACAGGTCCCTCTGAAGCTAGGAATTTGAACAGAAGTGGTGTCTTACCTGTGCTCACTCCTGGCAGTATTTGTGTATAGAGAGCATGGCACAGGATCAGCTGTTTCTCTTATTTCTTTCACTGTCAGTTTACTGTTTGTATATAGGAGGGCTATTGAAATGTGTTTTGTTTGTTTGTTTGTTTAGTTAATTTTGTATCTAGACACTTTGCGGAAGGCATTTATCGCTTGTAGGAGTTCTCTGGTAGAGTTTCTGGGGTGATGTATGCATACTATCATATCATCTGTAAATATAGATACTTTGATTTCTTCCTTTCCAGTTTGTATCTATTCCCTTGATCTCCTTTAGGTTTAAAAGCTCTAGTTAAAAAGTCCTAGTACGATTTTGAATAGATAGAGTGGGCAGCATTGTCCCTGATTTTAGTGGAATTGCTTTCAGTTTCTCTCCATTTAATTTTATGTTACCTATTGGTTTATGTTGGCTATTATGTTGCTATATAGTGCCTTCATTATGATTAGGTATGTGCCTAGTGTCCCAGATCGACTTTCATCATGAACGGGCATTGGATTTTGTTAAAAGATTTTCCAGCATCTAATGAGATGATCATGTGCTTTTGTTTCTTTTAGTTTGTTTATATGGTGGATTACATTGATGTATTTTCATGTGTTGAACCATCCTTGCATCCCTGGGATAAGGCCTACTTGATCATGGTGGATGATGTTTTTGATGTGTTCTTGGTTTCAGTTTGTGAGTATTTTACTGAATATTTTTACATCAACATTCATGAGGAAAATTGGTCTGAAATTCTATTTCCTTATTGTCCTCATAGAATGAATTTGGCAATATTCATTCTGTTTATATTTTGTGGCATCGTTTAAGGAGTATTGGTATTAGCTCTGTAAAAGTTTGGTAAAGTTTTGCATTAAAACTATCTGGCCCTGGACTTCTTCTGTTAGGAGACTTTTGATGACTACATATACTTTCATAAAGGATATAGGACTATTTAGATTATTTACCTGATCTTGATTTAACTTTGGTAAGTGAAATTTGTCAAGTTAATCCTTCATTTATTTAGATTTTCCAATTTCATGGAGTACAGACTTGAGGCCCTCTATCAGCATCACGAGATACGGTTTTAAATCCAACTCTTGCTTTTCCGATGTGTTGGGGTATCTCGGACTTGCTGTGGTGGGAGAACTGGGTTCTGATGTTGCCATATGGCCTTGGTTTCTGTTTGTAGGGTTCTTGTGCTTCCCATTTGCCATCTGCTGCTAGTTGGTATTCTTGTCCCTGGCTGGAGTTTGTTCCTCCTGTGGGCCTGTAAGCCTGTGTCCTTACTTCTCTGAGCTCAAAAGTGAAAGCCCTGCTGGGAAATCTCTCTATCCTGGTGGGGTATGCACAGAAGACTGTGGAGTTTCCAGGCTCCCTGGTGCAAATGGTGGTGGGTAGAAGACTTCTGTCCCAACTGCTCCACTGATCTTAGGCCCTGTGTGCTCCTAACTAGGTCCCCTCTAGAGAGAAGGTAGATATCTCACCTCTGCACTCAAAAGTGAAAGCCTACTGGGAGATCACTCCCTCCTGGCTGTCTGTGCACAGAAGGCTGTGGAGTTTCCAGGCTCCCTAGTGCAAATGGTGGCAGGAAGACTTCCATCCCATCTGCTCCCATCTTATGCTATTTTTATGTTGTTGTTGTTGGTGGTGGTGGTGTGTGTGTGTGTGTGTGTGCTCCTTTCTTTTGGTTTTGATGATATGGGATTATTTATTTCCTGTGTTTTCTTGGGTGTGATTAACCTCCTCAGGCTCGAGTTTTTCTTTTAAAATATTTAGTTGGGCTGGATTTGTGGATAAACACTGTTTAAAATTAGTTTTGTATTAGAAGATCTTGTTTTCTCTGTCTATGGTGATTCAAAGGTTTGCTGGGTATAGTAATCTGGACTGGCATTTGTGGTCTCTTAGAGACTGAAAGACATCTGCCCAGACCCTTCTGATTTTTAGAGTCTCTGTTGAGAAGTCAGTTATAATTCTGATAGCTCTGTCTTTATATATTACTTGACCTCTTTCACTTTCAGTTTCTAATACATGTTCTTTGTTATGTATATTTAGTATTTTGCTTATTACGTAGCAGGAGGGTTTTGTTCAACCTACTTGGCAGGACATGCCACTTTCTTCTATTCCTATTATTCTTAGTTTAGGTCTTTTCATAGTGTACAGGTTTCCTGGATGTTCTGTGTCAGCATCTTTTTTAGATTTACCATTTTCTTTGACTGATTTATCAATTTCTTCTATCGTATCTTTTATGCCTGAACTTTTCTTTTCCATCTCTTGTATTCTGTTAGCGATGCTTGCATCTTTTCTTCCCTAGGTTTTCTACCTCCAACATTCCCTCAGTTTATGGTTTTGTTTTCTGTATTGCTTCTATTTTGGTTTTCAGATCTTGAACAGTTTTATTCGTTTTCTTCACCTGCTTGTGGTTTCCTGTATTTCTTTAAGGGATTTATTTATTAATTTCCTCTTTAAGAACCTTTAACATCTTTTTTGGATTGGATTTAATATAATTTTCTTATTCTTTGGTTGTGTTAGGATGTCCAGGTCTTGCAATAATAGAAAAGGTGTTTTCTGGAGGTGCCATATTGCCCTGGTGCTTGTTGATGATGTTCTTATTATATGTAAGTACACTGTAGCTGTCTTCAGACACACCAAAAGAGGGTGTCAAATCCTATTACAGGTGGGTGTGAGCCACCATGAGGTTGCTGGGATTTGAACTCAGGACCTTCAGAAGAGCAGACAGCGCTCTTACTGGCTGAGCCATCTCTCCAGCCCCATTGATTCTGTTCTTATGCTGGCCTTTAGCCATATGGTTGTTCCTGGATTTTTCTGCTGTAGAAGGTTTTGGGAAGGCAAGTCAAGCCTGAATGTTCCTGATGCAACTGGCCTTGGGTGGGCAGCCTCAAGCTGGACAGTGGAACTCAGGTTGGGCAATGCACATCACAGGGGATATGGGCATGCCCCAAGGGATTAGGTGGGGGCAGGAAGGGGTCTAACTTAGATGTTACTGGTGCTGCCTGCCTGGTGAAGGTGGGTAGAGTCATGGTCAGACAATGGCATTTAGGGAACAGTTTGGAGCTCAGGGCATCTGGGTGTTCCTCCAACATTGTTTTAATACCTAAAGAAAATAAATCTGCTTTAAAACATAAGGCATGTTACACACACTTGAGGTACCTCTTGGAATGGCATAGAAGCAGGTAGAGATTCCTTTTTCATCCCATCTAATGTGTAATTTTACATGTCAGAGAGTTAGGAAGTGTTGTGCTTCTCTGTCCTTTTATATATTAGCTGTCAGTTGCAGTCAACTCAATTCTATCAACTGATGTTCTCAACCAATAGCCCTGCATCTAATGCATATAGTCTATGAAGCAAAATGATACTTTCATAAATACTGAAACATAAAATGTTCTACTTATTATGCAGGAGGTGTTTGGTTACCATACCCAGAATCTACGGAGAGCCCTGTGCCTTGTCACAGCTATCCTGACTCTTGGAGCAGTTCAGCTGATATTCTACTGGAGGCCTGAGTGGTGGGTGTGGACCAGTTGCATCCCATGTCCCTTGCAAGAAGCAGACACAGTTTTGCTGAGGACAACGGTGCGTAACTTTCTCTTGTTCATTTTAAATGCCATTATCATTACAGAAAGAGAGATACTGTGTATTCTCACTTACACGAGGAAGATATGAAGTTGGCATTATAGAATCGTGATTACTAATTCTAGGAGCCTGAGAAGTGGAAGGAGAGATAGAGGGAAATGATTAGTAGGTACAAGGTTATAGTTGAATAGGGGAATACCTTTTAATATTTTACTGCATGATAGGGTAACATGGCTGACAGAAAAATTTAAAAAATAGATAGTGGTCGGCTTTGAGTGTTTCTAAGACAAAGAAATGTTAAATTTCTAAATTAGTTAAGAGGCCTAGTACCCTGAACTGATCATTCAGAACATACACATTACTGTGTGTTTCTGGGGAGACATGAACAATTGCCTATTCATTGACAACAGGCCAAAGAAATGATTTCACCCAAGTCTAGAATATATATGCCACACACATATAACATATGCAATATGTGTGTGTGTGTGTGTGTGTGTGTGTGTATGTGTGTGTGTGTGTGTATGTATAGCACAGGATTGTGGGTGACAGGTCACAGGCAGTTGTAACACTGAAGAGCACACCCCATTCCTAGAACTCCTTTCTTTATCTGCAAAGTGATTAAACAGGAGGTCAGAGGTCAGAGAGCCTTTCCTTTCAGGAAATTGTTACTGCCTTTATAACCAGTGGGAGACCTCTTGGGATTCTTGTTTTAGGAACTTGTTCAGACTTGTGAGTTTTGTTTATTTTCTGAATCTTCAAGGAGGGAATATTTCAGTTCAGAGGAAATAACTACACAAGATCAATAAATATATGCAAGTACTATATCTCAAATAAAAATTGAAATATAAGTTTTAAAGAAAATTGTCTTTTATTCTGCATCTGTGATCCTGCAATGTTCTGGAGGGATGATCTCATCCATTCAAGCAGTTTACCTAGACCAGAACAAAAGGAGGAAAACTATCTCTTCAAGCCACACATTATCTCTTGTCTAGCCCAAGAATGCTGATGCTTCACTTCAGCCTGCAGGAATGTCTGGCATTTCAAGCTGATGAACATTGCTTTCTGCCATTACATGGGGCAGTGGTGGTCATTGTTACAACTCTCAGAGACCACACAACATGAGAACACTCAATTTTCAAAAATGCGTGCCTTGGAGTATTCTAGACAATTTAAGCTTGTAGATATTATTAAAAATAGGTAGAGCCTGCCGTGACGGTGCACAGTTATAATCCCAACCCTTGGGAAGCAGAGGCAGGTTAACCAAGAGAGTGAGGCCAGTCTAGAGCACACAAAAAATCCCTGTCTCAAAAAATTAAATAATAAAAAGGAAATAGAGTCATCTAAGAAAGCTTCTAGACATAATGCTTTCCTATAAAATATGTCCAGTATTTTTGAACACATCAGAAGCCTCTGGAAACAAAAATGCTGACTCTATTTCCAGAGTTTCTGACTCTGTAGAGTCTCCTAGAGTCAGGCTAGGAATTAGCATTTGGAGCGCGGTCTGAGATTGTCTTCTTTTTGTTGACTTTTCAAGGATGAATTTCGAAGATATATGAGGAAAAAGGTCTTCTGCCTCCACTTATCCACACTGAAGTTCCCTATAAGCAAGAACCCAGAGGAACCTCTGGTAGCTGACCACCACTCAGTCATAAACCAAGCTGTAAAGAAGCCAGAACTAAAAGTAAGAGGTCTTAAGTGTGGGAAGGACATTTTGGTACATTAGTGGAGACAAAGCAGAGCGTGTGTTTATTGGTTCAAGTTTTGAATGTAACATTTTCGGGCTGGAATGATACTGAGACGTAACACCCACATGAGAACCTACACTGAAGAATTCCCCTTTGCTTGGCTTTCCTCTGTGAATGATGCCTGTTCCTTCCTCTTTGTGGTTGCAGCTACGTTGCATCCAAGTGCAGAAAATCAGGTACGTGTGGGATTTCTTGAAGAAGCGATTTCAGAAAGTTGGGTAAGTATAGATTTTCCTCACTATTACCTCAGGACACACCCGAAGAACCCTGGCTCATTGGATGCTGTAAACTGAAGTATTGTTCCTATCCTAACCACATCCTAGGCTGCTGGAAGACAGTAACTCCTGTTTTGACATCCACCATACATTTGGATTGGGTCTGACCAGTGAAGAGCAAGAGGTCAGGTAGGATGATTGATGCTTTCTAAGCCTAACCCTGCCGGCCTAAAGTATCAAATGGATCCTCAATGGTATGTTTCTGGCAAAACACTTTGCCAGCTTGATGCCATTTGCTGGCATCATAAAGACCTTCTAAATTCTCTTCTTAGGCAAACTTAGTAAAAAGACACCAAAAGAGCAAAGGAGTAGAATAAAATGGGACCTTTTATCTAGGCTTAAAGAATAGGCATTATGATAATCTAGAGTCAATTCATAAACATTGGATTCTTAATCCTCCCAAATTGATTGAGAACCGAAAGAACAACATTCAGATCATGCTTTACTGTGAACAAATAGCAATGGAGATGAACATTTTGCTGTTTACTTGTCTAAGTCACCCAATCTTGCTTGTACAAGGCCCAGAATGGCCCCAGACTCATGGCAGGAGCCCAATAGAGATTTGCAGAAGAAACAAATAAATGATGTTATTCACTAACTTATTATCTGTGTGTCTCTGATATGCCTGGTACTTTTCAAGAGACTAGTGATTTAAAGAGAAAGTCATAGTCATTCAGGTGGAAAAGGGAAAGGAGGGAGGAACAGAGGCAGAGAAGGAGGGAGAGGAGTAAAAACCACAGGGCTGGTGTTTGTAGGCTGCCAGACATTAGAAGATGCTCATTCAGTTTACTAACCAAAGGGAAAATATTCCTGCTTCCTCCAACTCTTGTTTGAAATGGGTGATTCAGCTAAGTCCTTCTGATAATCATAACAATCCACTCAGTTTCTTAGACACATTTAGAGACATTATTTACATCAACAAGAAATGTCAATTGTCAAACCACTAAGAACTGTGATGAATTTTTGTCCTAGGGCTCTACCCTCACAGCTCAGAGAGTTCTGTAGGAATAAGATAGTCCATATGAAACAAAGAACTCTGGAATTCTAGCAAGTTCTTCACACTATTTTCTTCATTACATTATAAATGTTTTTACTTTACATGCATAAGTGCTACAAAGCTTGTGTAGAGTTCATATGACAGTTTTAAGGAGGTTGTTCTGTCCTTCCATCACATAGTTGGGATCAGGTTAGCAGTTTTGGCAGCACATGTCTAAATTTACTGTACCATCTTGCTGGTTTGCCTAGACTATATAGAGTCTAAGAAGCCTGAAGTGTTGGTTTCAGTCCTTTCTCTGTGGAAATACTATGAAAAATGAAGCAGCTATTGATATCAGAACAATACTGCAAAAAAGTCTTAGAAATTGTACTATTACATGAGATTTCAGCTGAATGATGTATTGAAATACAGAAACTTTTCAAAGTCATTAAAATGAAACTCGTTTCATAATACTTAATGTAAGATGTTTGGAGGATTGATCTAGAATGTTTAAGAGCTTTCAGTGATGGATGTAGAGACATTCTGCACAAGAAATAATTTTCACAGCAAAGACTCCCCATCGGTGTAGCTAGCACACATTTGTCCTTATTTATCAAGTGCCAAGCTTTAATAAACATCATCCATAATTAAATTTAAATCTGGTCTACACAATAAAGCACTTGACAATCTAATAAGCAAGACAGAGTACAGTATCCCAAATATGAAGAATAGAGAAATAATATCATAAGCAGAGACATATTTTATGTTGTAGGCATTCCAGAGTGAAGGACAGATAGAGCCGGTGGATGTCACACATTTCCCCTTCATTTCTTAGAGTGAGGTGGGGGCCTTTCTAGGGAAATTACAAGCGACTGATTGATTGGAGGGCATGTGAATTCAATAACTGACACTTAGCTTTTCCTTCATTAAAAAACCAAGAGCTCACTGCAAGAGAAGGAAGGAGGACTTGGGAAAGTCTGACAAGATGACATGATATAGAATCTAAATGCACACTTCTCCGTGGGATTCCTGGCAGTTGGGCAGAGAGAAGACCCAGGATGTCCATAGGTCTCACTTGTTGGCAGCAAAAACTTATCAGGCCACCAGGGGGGTGGATTTCACCCAGGAGAGAAGTGGCCAGAAGGCATCACAAAATGAATAAGTGAATTGTCTCAGGGGTTGGCTTGCTCTGATCCTAACCTCTCTAGGCTAAACTCAGCTTTGCATAATCACAGCCATTCTGGACAGGTTCCCTGACAGATCCTATTAAAAAACAGCACACCTACCTGATGTCCACTAGCCTTTCTAGTGGACAGGGTCAGGGCACCTGTTTACCTTCTTCATTCAGCCCATCTTGCTCTTGGCCCTTTGTTTAGGCCCCTGAAAACAGAAAAGTATCTGCCTGGCAGCATGCCTGAGATAACACTAGACATTCACCTCAGGGGTGACTGCAGAAGGGAGCAAAGCTTTGACAGCCAGTGTTTGTCAGTCTCTGTGGTGGGAACACTCATTCCACAGCCAGTTCGTGTCATCAGTACAGCAAGACTCCTTCAGTAAAGGAGAAGCTGGGAAGAGCCTCTCACTGTTGGTTCTGCGGCTCTTCCAGGACAAACTCAGTTATCAGTTTTGTCCTCTCTTCTGAGAGAAGCAGGCATTCTTCTTAGGTACCCCCCGAAAAGGAATGTGGGTGATGGGCAGTCAAAGAGCCAGTGAAAGCTACACCGATAGGAAGCTGTTTTATAAAATGATCAGCCATAAAGGAGAAAGGAAGATGGAAGTCAGATGAAGGAAGGAAAGAGAAATAACAGTCACCCTTATGCATTTTGAAATGTGCACACTATGAAAATTGTCCAAACACGCACACACAATCAGCTTCCCATATCATCTTTCTAGAAAGGAGTAGGTGATGGCTGATCAGAGAATGGCCTTCTCCTGTTTGGCCTTCTGTGTCTCTGGAAAACTGTAGGATTCTCTCCTGACAGAGATACACTTGCAGAATGGAAAGGATAAGCAAAAGCAGAGTTCAGGGGTGATGTTTGAGCAGTGCAGGAGTGGTTACAGCATCCTCCCGCTTCCTCATTAAGGATCCTGACTCCAGTCTACAAGGGCTCCAGAGCCCCACACCAAGTTCTCTAGCAATTCTTTGAGGCATGTACTCATGCATTCATTTGAGTCAGCAAAGGAAAAACAAAGCAAACAGAAAAGAGGAGTGAATTATCTCTCAAAGAAAAATACTATTAACCATTCATGATTGGTATTTCAGAATTCACACATTCCGCATGATCTGAATATCTCAAAATCGGAGGAAACCCCTTATGAAACTAGAAGCAGCAGCTCCGACCAGTATGAAATTCCTCTCTTCGAGGAATTCTGAGGTCTGCGGACATCGTCAAGATCCATCCTCTGAGAAGGGGCTGTCTGCCATCTTAGCAGTCTCTCCCTAATGAATAGTGACAGATGTTAGGCAAACCTACTTAACTGCGTTTGGCCTACACCGTCTGGTGAGGACACACAGAGTGATTTCAGCCTTGCTTCTCTGCCACCTCATCAGATCTTTCATGGTGGAATATAATCTTTCCTTGTGTGTCTTGGCTTCAAGCCTAATACTTCTGGTTGCTTCACCACTGCCAACATCCAGGAGAATTCTCTGAGGCTGTCCCTGAGATTGAAATGGGTACACAATCTCTAAACAAACACGGTTTCTCTTGGTGAAGGTCAGTAGGATTGACAAGACAGAAAAGAGTATGCCGCTGTGACTTCCTCTTGGCCCAGATGAGCCCAAGGCCTCATTTACAGGCAATGCTTGGCCCACACTATCCCGTGCCTCACTTCGCCAGGACTTGAGCTCTTCCCCCAATGGCAATTTCAGGCACCATCTTCTCAGACAAAGAGAGACAAAGAATGTCAGACCTCAGCTTACATTCTCAATTGGATTTCTGTAATCTCGGTCTGTCCTTAGTTTTGCATCAGAGTTCTGAACTTTGACAGAGGAGAAAGTTCTCTAGATGTGGGCCTCCCTACCTTTCATTAACCCCAGCATTTTTGGACCATATTCTATGTCTAGCCTCAGGTCCTAGAAAAGCAATTCTGAAAACACTTTCCTCTTGCCTTCAAAAACTGTTCATGGGACTTAAGGAGAAAAACATGTATATATATGTTTTATTTAAGTGAGGTAAGTGGTGTTACCAAAACATAAAATTTTGCTGAAGGAGAGGAAAATATTTAATTGTGTCTGACAGAGTCATACTTTAAAGACAGTTGCCACTTACTGTGATTTGTCATGTCCTTGGCATACTCTTGACAACTGCTTTGCATATTTATCTCACTAAGACAGTGATCACAATTTTACTAGGTATATTTTATCAAATTCATTTTTCAGATAAGGGAACCCAGGTTCATTCCCACCTCCAATTTGGATATCCATTAATTGGATATCCAATTGATTATGAAGTATGTGTTATACTCTCTCTGGGCTCTTGGGAATCTATTAATGTCCCTTAAAAGGTTATGTTATTATAATGGCAGAAACATCCAATTAAAACATTGGAAAAATGAGGTATGGGCTTACTTGGTAAAATGCTTGCCTGGTAGGAATGACGACGTGGGTGTAATCTCTAAAACCCATGTAAAAAGAGCTAAACATGGTGGTGGTGCTTATTTGCAATCTCTGTACTTGGAGATGTTAGAGACATGACCTGAGGTTTACTAGCTAGCTAGTCAGCATAGCCTACATGGTATGTTCCATGAGAAACCTTGTCTGAAAATAAAGGTAAAACGCCTCTGAGGAAAGACTTCTGCATATACATGTGAATGTACACATGTACCTGTCCCGTACATGTACACACACACATACATATGAAGAAAATATATGTTCACATTGTCATATATGCTATTGAGAAAAATAAGGTAGGTTAAAGAAAAAGGAAAGTTAGGATAGCCCCCCCCCCCATCATAAGGAGCAAACCCAGGGTTTTGTACATACTAGATAAATGTTCTACCATGTGCTACACAAATGTTCTACCATGGAGCCTAGCCCTAGGCCCAAGAGAGAGCCTATTCAAAATAGGATTGTTAGGGAGGGTTTCCAGAAGGAAATCCTTTTTAGAGGCCCAAATGGAGCAAGTCATGCAAAGTCATGAAAAGATGCAAGGAACCTGGCCTAGGAACAGCAAGGACAGAGACTTGGTTGGGTGTAGAGCTAGGTCTGCTCACTCTCAGAGTTCTGAGCGACACAGCTTGGTTGTCAGGTTGGCCTTTTAAAGGCTAAGTAACATTTACAAAAGGAAGAGTATAAGGAGAACAGAGTCTGCAGAAGAGAGAAGGACCAGGCGCCGGGTCCTTTGAGGTTCTGACAATTGGCTAATAACTGATTACTGTCACACACTCAACAAGGCTTGAGTTCAAGTCTTTGGAGGTTACAGAATGAGATTTAGCATTCACAAATTCACACAGCTCTTCCGCTCTGCCTCTTTGTCCCTAAGCCTCAGTGTTTTCCCACATGATGGAGTTAGAGGAACTTAATAGGAATCATTTCTTTCCTCAGTAAGCAATAGTTCAAGTTGGTATAACATGCTTTAAAAGGCACATGAATGTGAGCTCGGTTCTGAGTTATACACTAGCAAGATCAAAGAGTCCTCATGTAGGCTGTCCCTGCTGACATTCCCAGAGGTGGAGTTGGGAAGTGATGTCATAGAGGCCATGGCTGGGAGTAACTTTCCTTTCTGGCTCTGAGAACTTAGGATGGCTACTTACTTTGTTCAAGCTTCAGGATTTTTTTTTATAAGTAGTGGTAATATGAAGTGTTTGTTAATATGATGCTTAGAAGTCCCATGCTTACAATTAATATTAGCCATTAATTAATATTAATATTAATAATATTAGCTAAAGACTCACAGTGAACTTTTCTATTGGCAAGATTAACCCTTTAGAACTCTGTAGAATCTTGTAAGGATCAAATATATGTTTTGCAAGAACTTAAAATTTGTAACACACAATCCAAATATCAGGGGCTCTTCTTTGCAGTGAACATGTGTGCTGGCTGTTACAGTGAGTGCCATAGAGCACCTTGCTAGGTACTTAATCTTTCTCTGGTGCCTTGAGTGGGTTCACCCTACAAGGACCTCTTGTGAGAGATTCCAGGATAAGACAGACACCATCATTGATGTCTAGAATAAACTGAATGCCTGAGAAGTCTAGGAATATCTTCAGACTTGTGTCTTCTTAACTGCTCTTAGGATGTTATCAAGTTATTTTCCTAAAAGCCCTTTCCAATTTCAATTGACTAACTCAGTTGTATTAAAGACAGTTTAAAGTAGGAAAAAAAATCAACCTTCTTAATGATGCATCGACTTTCATCTTAAAACTATACTCATGGTTTAGAATGGCGTAAGCCTATAGTGGTTACCAAGGCACAAGGTGCCTAAAGCACAGAGAGGTGGGTGGCTTGTGGTCTATGCTTACTTGTCACTGGGCTTGTTGGCTGACTCTAACAGATGGTCAATCTCCCACAGAAGGCTAGTGTGTGGGCCTAATGCTATCGAGGTGGAGATCCAGCCCATATGGAAGCTGCTTGTTAAACAGGTAACTTGATAATTTTCTTCTTTTTTGAAAAAGAGAATCTATTTCTTAATGTCTTGGCCTCAGTGGGATTGTAAATAACATTTGTACCCTCAGTGGGAATGCTGTTTCCTGTGACTGCTTCTTGACACTAGACTATAATTTTTCTGTTTATTAATCCTTCCTTTCTGTTTTTATTTAATGCCAGCAACACACACACACACACACACACACACACACACACACACACATACACACCAGCATCTGACCTATCCTTTTCAATTGCCTTTTTATTTATTACATCTGTCTGTCTGTCTGTCTGTCTGTCTGTCTGTCTGTCTGTCTGTCTGTCTGTTTGTCTGTCTAACTGTCTGTCTGTCTATCTATCTGTCTGTCTGTCTGTCTATCTCTCTATGTATCTATCTATGTATCTATCTGTCTGTCTGTCTTTCTATCTGGCATCTATGTGTTTGAGAACAGTTTTGTGTGTGTGTGTGTGTGTGTCTGTATGTGTGCATGTGCTTGTGAGTTGCTTGTGTTCATGTGTGTGTGTGTGCATATGTGTGTGTGTGTGTGTGTGTATGTGTGTGTGTGTACAGGTTAGAGGACAAGTGACAGGAGCCAGTTCTCCCTTTCAACCAAGTTGGTCTCAGGGATCAAGCCCAGGTCCTTACAGGTGGCAGCAAGTGCCTTCAACTATCTCACTAGCCCAGTAACCCTTTATTTTATGTTTAAATATACTTCTCAGTGAGAGTCAGATTTGTATTTTGTAAAATCCTGTTCTTTGGTCATCTTCAGTTTTCATTGTGGTGGTTGCATGGTATCTTGATCTGCTCAGGATACTCCAACACAATTCCATAGACTGGATAGAAATCCAAGGTCAAGGGGCTGTATACTCAGACCATGCTGAGGGGTCTCGGCAGTCTGTGGACCACCAGCCTCTCCATGTCTCTTTTCATGAAAGAGGTCCAATCCCTGCTTCTCAGGGCCTATGTAACCCTAGTTATCTCTCAAAGCCTCACTTCCAAACACCACCATGCTGGGGGCGGGGCCAGAGCAGAGCCACATCATTATATCTATGATCCCTAAGATTTTGAGATGTATTGTTTCGGCCCTTTACAAATTATTTTTACTTTTTCTATCTTTTTGAGTGTGGCTTCTTGTTAGTTTTTAAAAAATATATTATTATGTGTTTTGAAATTTTTATTAGTTCTTTTGTGTAAGTCAACTAAGTGAGGAAATGTCCCCCTTATATTCTCTGTGTTGGCACTCCCTCTTTCATGTCTTTGTACCTACCTCTTCCTGGTCCTCAGTGTATTATTGGGTCAGAGCCAAGCCTATATAGGAAGCTGCAGTATTCTCTTCTTAGTGACTAGTCACCAGGTCCTCTGGTCTGTGTGGGGCTTGGTATAGGTCAAGGTTGTACCATAGACTCTGTTCTCTCCCACTCTACCCTTCCTGTCTTTTCAGCCTTTACACTGGGCCCACAAGGATAATGTTTCCTCTGCTTCTTACTGTAGTCCTACTTTCCGTTTCCTGCCCAAAATTTTCTGTCCCCCTCCTCTTAGCACAGAACTCCTATCTGGTGCTATTTATCTCTGATTCAGGCTGCTGCTTTTGGGGTATGCACAATGCTCCATAATTCCAATCTATTTATAAAAAATATCATTATATGTATCTGGGTTTATGCATGGTGTAGGTGATGGAAAATGCAGATGACACACATGAGTTCATGTATCAAGGCTGGTGGGTGTGTAGGTCAGAGGACAACTTCAACTCCATTCTGTCCTTCCACCTTTATGTAAATTTCCGGGACTGGATCAGGTTCCCCAGGCTTGACAAGTGTCTTTACCCACTGTACCATCCTGCCAGCTGAGCATATTTTTAGCCACTGTCTAACCCATAAAATGGTCTTTTTTTTTTTCACAATGGCTGCATCTGTCTAATATGAAATATTATCCACCATTGTTCTATTTCTGGAGCACACACCAGGCTATTATTATTTCAGGATTAGTTTTTAGAGTAATGTTATATTCCCAGTGAAAGGAACTGGGTGCTGAGTTTTCCCTCACTTATTCCCCCCACCATACCCCCCATATGTGCACAGCTTCCCCAGCTGGGGGAAGGCAGGCTGCTTCCTGAACCTCTCACCAAAATGCATTTGAAAACTGCTAAATATTTTCCTTTCTGAGAGGAGTCTGGTATGTTTTAGCACACATGAACCAGAACCTTAGTAAAATTAAAAAATGGGGGAAGGGAGTAAATTACTTCACATTTAGTTGGAATGGATATTGAATAAGGGGTTAAATTAATTATGCTGCTGCTGTTTCTTCTGAAGAAATATTTAAGCAATTTTCCACTGTATTTCTACAAACTCAGAATCACGTTATCATTAGTACATAATCTATAATTAGAGCATTTTATGCCAAGTGAACTCAAGAGCTATAATTTGTAAGTAAAGCAGTCGAGATGGGAATAATAAAAACACCAAGAAACAAAAGCTTCTTAAATTTATAAATAATATCCAAAGAGTTGAGGAACCCTTAATATGTAGCCTTATTAACTTATTAAGTAGCTATCATTGTTAAGAGCAAAGTAGAATTTTATTCAGTGTGAGAGAGAATTATAGGAAGTAGTGTTTGGAAAGGGTTCCCTGGTTTTAGCAAGTATTTCATCTAATTTATTAACAGGATAAAGGAGGTGCTTCCTCAGAGCCGAATCCATCTGTCCCAGTGTGCTCTTTCGTTATTGCTGTCTCTGTTGTGGAAACTTCTGTCAATTCCTGGGATTTGTTCTTTATGTTGTGATTTTTTTTAATTAATTGATTGACTGACATCCAAATTTCCTCCCCCCCCTCTCCTCTCAGTCTTTTCTCCTCCCCGCATCCACTTGTCTTCCATTTCTGTTGAGAAAAAGGAAAGTCTCCCATGGATTTCAACCAGCCTTGGCATATGGAATTGCACTAAGACGACAGCATCTTCTGCAAAAAGTAGCCCAGTAGAGGGAAAAGTCTTAAAGGCAGGCAACAGAGTCAGAGACCATTCTTGTTCCTGCTGTTAGGAGCTGTGATTGTTATATTTATTTATTTATTTGGCACTAAGCTTGGATCAGGGTCTGAATAGGCAGTGTACAACTGGGCTTCATTCCAGCCCTCTGCTGGAATCAAAGGAAGCAGAAAGATCAGAGTGGGAAATAGGGGGAGTAAAAGAGCTGCTGGTGTTATGGAGACACCTGAGCATGCTGTAGTTGATCAACTTTGGAGTTAGTGACACCATCCCCCAATGATGTTCAATAAATCCTTGCAAAGCACACTGCTGCCCAGGGTCCTTCTGGGCCCAAGGAAAGGAACCACGCTGATTCTGTTGCCTCTAAAAAGATATCACTATATAACCTGTGACAGAAAGAATATTATTTTAAAATAGCCTGAATAAAAGAAGACTCTTTATTTTCATAGCACAGTCAATCTAAGTCTGCAGCATGTGAGAACAGGAAAGATGTGCCCATGATTTTTGAATGAGACTGAATTGTGTTTTTCTTCTGTTATGGTTGGTGTTCTGTGGACCCATTGCTGGGTAGACATGAGTGAAAATCCACTGACCTCAGATAGGGAACTGATACTAGACCAAACCAAACCACTCATACCACCAAAGTCTAATTTGGTAAATTTATGAAGTATTTATGGGGTGTGAGTTTTATTGGGGTTGCTTACAGGAATATGGATGAGCAGTTATTTATAAGTGCATAAATGGTTCAAAAGGAGCTGGATTCCCCCCCCCCCCCCCCCCCCCCCGCCCCTCCAGCACAGGAAACAGCTCACAAAATCTAGAAACTTGGAATACACTGCATGGGTATAAAATGTTTTTTTTCTAGTGGTTCAGGAGGTTTGAACCTTTTCTAGGTATCATGGTTGGCTGGTCTTTGTTTCTTCTATGCAATTTGGCTGATCTCAGTTTCTTCCAGACTGCTTGGTCAGAGTATCTTCTAAGCAGTTTGCTTACTCTTAGCAGTCTTCCCTGCTTATAAATTCCTAGGGAGGGAGAGGCCTGGTGAGTCTGGTCAGTTTCAGGAACTTCCTGAAGCTATCCTAGTTGTATACTTCTAGTCTCGAGGATACTGCCTTGTCATTAAGGATGACTGTTTTCACCTTCTCTGGGAACATCCTTTTGTTTCACTTCCTTGTTAAACAATCCTGTCCTAAAATACCCTGTGCTTCCACTTTCCCTTTATATCCTATCTCAAGAAGTTTTCCACTAAGAGGGAGGGTTTTAACCTGGAAACTACCTCACAGCATATGAATAAATGGGATATTGCTGGACTTTGTACAGGCAAAGTATTTATGGGGGGAGGTGAGAATATGGAATTTTTGAGTATGGCTCTGAGCACTTAAGAGTAACTTTATTTCTAACATATTACATTCTATACATTTGACATTGTCTTTGCTCAAGTTAACTGAGTTCTAAGTGAATTCATGAAAAACAGAGGTCATCCTATGTTGTTAAAAATGGAAAGACAGTCCATAACGTAATGACGTAATTCTGATTGCTATCACATAAATGCTGTTTTTGTACCTGCAGGTTTTAAATCCATTCTATGTCTTCCAAGCCTTCACCCTCACTCTGTGGCTGTCCCAGGGTTATATAGAATACTCTGTGGCTATCATCATTTTGACGGTTATCTCCATTGTCTTGAGTGTGTATGATTTGAGACAGGTAAGAATTGAAATTGTGGTTGGATTCCACTTATATTTTGCTTTTGGCTGAACAGGCAAAGCCTATAGAATTTCTACTTGGAGCATGGAGTACCTGTGTCACACACAATTCATAAGGCAGCAACAGGCACATATTCTGGGGACACTTGCAGGATAGGGTATTGGGAATACCAAGCAGATTTAAACAGCTTTTCAAAGTTTGATCAACTGGAGGCTTAACTGGACTGTGTTTAAGTGTGAGTCATGTGTGAAGAATACTACATGGATTAATAATAGTCTTACTCTTAAGACTAGGGAGAAGCAGCAACTCAAATCACATATTAATCAAGACACAAGACACTACTTTTTCTTTCTCTTTTTAGCATAGCACCCCAAAACCAAGCTGCTAGATCCAAGGATAGGTAAAATTTGAATGTTAATAGATGCTGTTAGATAATTTTCTCCAAATGAAATAATTCTTTTGATCAGAAACACACAATGTCATTGATTTCTCCAAATCTACACCAGCACTGTGTGATGGACACTGATATGTAAAAGTCTTCATCCAGTAAGTGCTTAGTGTTTGAAACTGAAGTTTTAAAGTACAGTTACTGATTGCTAGTGAAAGGAGAGTCATTTTATCTCCCCGAGCATTCCATTTTTACTTTATATTCAATGGCTTTTCATAACCACCAATAGTGTGGAGATGTTTCAGTTTTAGTCCATCTTACTTATGTCCTTGACTTTTTTTTTTTCACACACTAAAGATTGCATAGAGGCAATCTTTTCCTTTATGGTTTCTGGTTTCCTATTCAGTGTATATGTTGTGTGGCAAAACTTATCCCAAGGATATACACACATACATCTACTCAACCCCAGGTTCTCACAACAATCCAAACTATGAGCACCACCAAAGTTCAACTTGGTGAACCAGTGCATTTTGAGATCACTTACAGGAATATGGGTGAAGGGTTACTTACAGGAACAGATGTTACTCAAAGACATCTGTATCACTAAGTGTCACCCAAGCATGGGTAACAGCTCACAGTAAAAGCTGGGAACCTGGAGCACACTGCACAGCCTGCAGGCAGCTCAAGAGGATGGAGAGTGTCCTTTCCAAGTTCGGTTGATCTAAACCTCTTCCAGGCAGATCAGCTGCCTTCTGTTTCTCCCAAGCAGCTCATCTGGACTCAGAGTCTCCTTTGTACCTTAGCTTCTCTCTGTCTGTGGAGGAACTCTCATATTTTGTTGCTTATTGTGACAGGGAGGGGGCTAGTGAATCTGGGGTCAGTTTCAGGGACTTCCTGAACCTTATTTCAGTTATTTACCTTCCTGATAAAGAGCTCTGTTGCAAGATAGGATTTTCCAATCTTGGATGGAACTATTGCATAGCATTATTTAAAGATAGATAATTTTTAATTTTTCTGCATTTTAAATACCTTATCCAAATTAAACATTTGTGGCTGGACAGATGACTTAGTAGTAGAGGGTGTCAGCCAATTTTTTGAGGACCTAGGTTCAACAGTTTTCAGTACTTATATAATGGTTTACACCCAACGATAACTCCAGTTTAGGAAATCTGGTGCCCTCTTCTGACCTCCAGAATTACCAGATACCCAAGTGGTGCACATGTATACGTGTGGGCAAAACAGCTGTACATATACATTTTAATAAATCTAAAAAACTTGATTGAAATGTATGTCTTCTTCTTTACAGAATCCCTAAATTACTTTGCCCAAAATAGGGGGTAACACAACAACACAAGTTTAAACAGCAGTATTACAAAGGAGCCAAGAAGAATAGGAATTAGAAAACAGACACTAATCTCATTAGCAGCTGATATTTGTTTACAAAGCTCAACTGACCTAACTAGTAAGGCATCTTGCAAAGCCACACCAACTGGGCATACTTCCTTTAAGAACTTCTGTCCCTGAGCCCTCAACCATTTACACTGTAGATTTTATAACTCACAATAGGTTCCCATAGCCATATTATACAGGCTTTGGGCACAACCTGTGTAGAACAGGACACATGCAATGGTATATCCTCCCTCCACCTGACACATCCACATAAGAAACAGTGACCAGGATTTCCCCACCCCCAGTCAAGCACTGCACGCTATTGCATTGAGCACACTTTTTAAAACTGGCCTGTGGACTTTGAGGTAACAGTAAAATTTGTTGGGGAGGGGGGTTAGAATGAATAAAGGAAGGAACAGCTAAATCTTTATGCTGAGTTCATTGTTTCTCTGAATTAAAGCTAAGAGGGTAATCTACCTGCCTGTTTGTCCTACCCTAAGCCATGCTGATTGGTAAAAGCTTACCTTTGTGAGGCTAAGAAACACTCGAGCAGTAGTCCCTTGCTAAGAAGTTAGGACAGTGCAAGTCAGGTAGAAGTGCAAACCTTTGAAGTGTATTTGCATGCAGTCTAGCTAGGCCCCACCAGTGCATCTGGTACCATAGTACGGAAAGCATCCCTAGACACCCTCACCTCTGGCTCTACCTTCAGTCACCACGACCTAGCAAGGCCTTGGGGCACATGAGTTAATGCCCTACTTCCATTTTCTCTGGAGAAAATCCAGCCCCAGCAAACATAGATATCCAGCAACAGATGTGGAATAACAACAGTATGCAAATGAGCTGTGGAAACTGATCTTGGTTCCACTGAAGAGGGACCATAGAAACCAGAGGGGGCCTGATGAAATTCAGGCAATGAGCTTTGCAACCGTGGCAAGCATCACAGTGCTTGCCTACTCCTGGCTGGCTGGTTGTCATAGAAACCCATGCTTATAGTTTCTGAGTACATTAGCTCAAAGAGAATGCTTACATTAGCCTACCCCTGTGTTATTAGGAGATGTAGAATACTCCAGGTCTATGAAATACACTTCTGCTGAGGGCTTACTATGTGACAGAGTCTGGGGACAAAGAGGAATGCACGGCTTCCTTTTCTACCCTGGGAATTGCCTGCTTCACAGGGAAGGAAGGACAAGAAACTGTAATGGAAGTTATCAGTGCTCCAGCACAGGTGTGAAGCCAGGGGCAGAGTCCTGGATTCCTCCTGGATCTGGTCCTTGTCGGAGGAGGTCGTCTTTATACAGCATATCGTGTGAATGATTGAAAAATGCTAGTAGCGAACGAACGGGGCTGAACATTCTAGGGAGTGGCCCGAGCAAAGGCATGGGAGCATGGCAGGCGCCCCAGAACACTAAGTCTGATAAACAAATTTGGCTTCCCAGTATAATGAGGTTTGAGAATTACAGTCAAGCGCTGTTAACTCAGACTCCCCCACTTCCAAATGTGTTGATTAGTGTCCCTGTCAACTGAAGTTAGCATGCCATTGACTCAATGAGTTTGCTGAACAGAAAGTAAGTGAAAGACATTGAGAAGGAAAAACAGTGCTGAAAAGGAAGTGGAGCTATTTTAAACATGAAGAGAGTCAGGCGGATGTGCCTAATAAGCGCCTGACTGTGGCAAAGGACTCCAGCATTTTCTGCCCCAGCCTTTTGCCTTCTGTGTTTCTATGTATGTCGGAGATAGGATTTTTGTTCTATCTATCTATCTATCTATCTATCTATCTATCTATCTATCTATCTATCTATCTATCTATCTATCAATCATCCATATATTTATGTATGTATGTATGTGTGTGTGTATGTATGTATGTATGTATGTATGTATGTATGTATGTATGTGTATTTTCCCTTAGTGTCTACCACAGTGGTTAGTCTCTAGTAGCTGTCTGATATTATGAATGGTTATGAACATAATCACTTAAGTCTTATAACATCTTATAGATTTCCTCAATGAAACCTTGCAGGCTTGGGATACGTCCCTAGCATGTTAACCAAATCGGCAGAATGACACTTTAAATCTTGAAGTTAACTTCGGATGTATCTAGGTTATTAACTATTTACCAAGAATTAGTTATTATTCTATTTACCAAAGAAGCTATAGCTTCTCCAGTGGCAGTTCACAGGCACTGTCCATGGCTGGCTACTGGAGCAAATCAAGAACTCCAAATCAAGAATTTTGATTGAAATTAGGGTTCTTAACACAGAACCTTGGCTGACTCACTCAGTTACCTGTGGTTTAAGTGTCTGCTGTGCCGATCAGGACCCAGGGAGTCACCTTACAGTGATGAATATGTAGCTAACAGTACCTTCATTTCTTGCAATCTATTGACTCAAACTGGGAAGTTTAGTTTTGCACGTGGAACTGAAGTGAATACCATTCTTTTCTCTGCATAAATATTAATATTGAATTCATTATGCTCTCTTTGGGTAAAGTCATACAGTTGTGTGACTATGCCTATCAGTCTGGCAAAAATTGTACCATTCAAAGTTACTAAAAGAACAGATCAAAGTAATTTAACCTGTAAAAGGGAAAAAGAAGTCTTCTGTTTGGCTTAGTTTAGGCTGAATTTGAAGAGTCACAGCAGGAATTTGACTAGCTTCTACTTAGAGACATCCAATTCTCTGATACCCATTGGAAAGGAGCAGTACCTCTCCCATCTGCCCACCTGGTCCACAGTTGCTGGTGCGGTCTGGTCCTCATGCTCCCCTCCTCGCCATGTCGGTATGGGGAGTGTGCGGACTGAATCCCTTCTTGTCTCTGCCTTCCCGGCCCCTTGTTTTCCTTGGAGTGACTGCTTCCTCTCCAGAGTCCCTCTCATCTCCTCCACCTTTTATAGACATATCTCAATAAGTCCTACTTCAGTGAGGCTTTCCAGTTGCTGTCTCACCCTAGTTTCCTCAGCAGCTTTTCCCTGAGTAAGACTCATGTGCTAACACTCATATGCTCTTAATATAGCACTATTGCACAGACGGCTTTGTAAGAACTAGCTGAAAACTTACAATACCTCCTCCAAAGGCACATGTTTCTTTTTTTGTTTACATTCCAAATGATTTCCCCTTTCCCGGTTCCCCCCCTCCCCATATGTCCCATAAACCTTCTTCTCTCCACCCATTCTCCAATCACCTCCCTCCTTTTTTTCCTCTGTCCTTATATTCCCCTCCAATGCAAGATCAATCCTTTCCAGGATCAGGACCCTCTCCATACTTCTTCATGGGAGTCATTTGTTATGCGATTTGTGCCTTGGGTATTCAGGGCTTCTGGGCTAATTAATATCCACTTATCAGAGATTGCATTCCATGTGTATTCTTTTGTGACTGGGTTACCTCACTTAGGATGATATTTTCCAGATCAAACCATTTGCCTAAAAATTTTGTGAATTCATTGTTTCTAATTGCTGAGTAGTATTCCATTGTGTAAATATACCACATTTTCTGTATCCATTCCTCCTTTGAGGGGCATCTGGGTTTTTTCAAGCTTCTGACTATTATAAATAAGGCTGCTATGAATATAATGGAGCATGTGTCTTTATTGCAAGGGCACATGTTTCTTATCTCCCCTTTTGGATGAGCAAAAGGGACTTAGACTGTCTTGTTTGTATTAGCACTAGGACTCCACATCTAGAGGTGTGACTCCAGCCTGTTTACAGATACTGTTTTTTCTGGATTGTCATTACAGAACAAACTCTGACAGGTCATAGCCTTCTCTGGTTTGCTTTTCTACCTTGGTTCCTCTACTTGTGTCCTGGACTCTGTAGTTGTGTATCTTTTTTTCTTTTGTAAGTTGTATCAGATAAACAGGGAAAATTTCTCCTAAAATCATGTGTGTGCGGGGGAGGTAGGGGCGGTAGCAGGAGAGTCGATGTGTCAAAAGTCAAAGTCGAAGCTGAATTTAGTGGAACACATATCTGTAATCCTAGCAGTTGGAGGCTGAGGAAGACAGATTGTTTTGAGTTCTAAGCTAGCCTGGGCTACATAGCAAGACCCTGTCTCAAAGACCAAAGACAGAAGATCAAGTGGCAGCAGTCATTTATTTGCCGGGGGTTGCTTGGCTGGGGCGGCAGGCTTACAGTTTGCCGTATGTCAATCAGGCCGTTGGCCCCATATGAGCTCTCTGTTGGTAAAGCCTTGCCTTTCTCTTGGCAGCAATCAGTTAAGCTACACAAGCTTGTGGAGGATCACAACAAAGTCCAGGTCACAATCACAGTAAGAGGCAAAGGTAGGTGGCTCGTCCCATTGTCTCCCTACTCACTGTTGCACAGCAGACTACTGTTAGTAGAGTTGTCGCCATCAAAGGCAAAGCTTCTCTCTGACTGGATCCAGGGCTAGCCAGATAATGAGACCAACTGAGGCCCTGTAACTCATACAACTGAAGGAAGTTAAGACTCCAGGTACATGCCCCACCCCAGGTCAGGCTGGCCTTACCCCCTCCCCATCTTTGTTTACATTATCATCTTCTTAGAGTTCAGCTTCAAATTCTCTCTGCCCATGCATATTTCATGTAGTTGGATGTTAATGTGCAAACTAAAGCTGACTTTACCTTTTGCCAATTAGTTATATCCCAAAGACTCTGCACCAAACATTCTAAGCTGTCATCTGGAACTGAGGCTTGAATGGGGGTTTTGGACACTGACTGGACTCTTGGGATTTGCTCTGAGTTTGTTCAGGGTGGGGTGGCCACAGTTTTGTGCAAGGAACAATGATCTAGTGCTCACGGGGTTCCAGTGCCCGGAGAGAGCACCTAGCAGCCTCCCTCTTGACTAATACTATAAAATTACTTTGTACAGAGTCTGTCTGGATATCACATTCCAAACAGGAACTTATCACTCGCCATCCTTTGCTAGGCCCCAGAAAACAATTCCTTAATTCTAATTCCCTTGTAATTATTCAGTTGAGCGGTAGCCTCACCCCACCCCCACCCCAGCCGGTGAACAGGTAGGGTAGGTCTTACTCAACTGGAAAATAAACAGATAAGAGTTCTTAGTTATTTTAATCCTTAAAGGAAAACAAGAAAAGGCTGAGACAGACAGTCATGGAACTTTTTGCTGTCATAATAGGTCTGCAGGAGCTGGAGTCCCGTCTTCTGGTTCCTGGGGATATTCTCATTCTTCCTGGGAAAATCTCATTGCCCTGTGATGCTGTCTTGATCGATGGGAGTTGTGTGGTAAATGAAGGAATGCTCACAGGTAGGCCTTTTTAACCCAGCATCCTCTTTCTTGCCCTGCAGGCCAAGCAAATCAAATCAACTACCCTTATCTGGCTGGGACCCTGGCCTTCACTAGGAAAAGAAGTAGATAAGAGAGAACCACCCTGCCTTTTTTAGGCAAAGAAAGACTCAAAACACAGAAGCAGGCAGCACTGGTTAACAATAGTTTTAAGCCACAAAAGAGAAACCAGGAGAGACATTTACTATCCCGTGGGATTTCCTGCTGAATGGTGGTGTGAAGGGGTGAGCAGAAGGAGGCTTGGGCAGGTGAACCGGTGGAAATGTAGTATCTTCTAAATCTGAGACTGATTCCATCTGTATGTAAAGATAGCACAGTCTAAAAAGCCATCAGGTCCTTAACAGACGCTAGGAAAGAGCTGCCTAGCTAAGTGCTCTATGGGTGGGGAGTGCACACTGGAAAATTCCAGAGAGCTTTAGCACAGCTGACTATGTGCTGCTGTGTTCTTCAGAGTCACAGCCTCTGTGGATCTCACTTGCAGTTCAGGTGGCTCCAGTGTTCATCTATAATTTTTAAAGTCTTGTAATTGTATAACCAGGAATATGTTACTTATACAATTTCCCTTTAGTGTAGAACAGTACGTTTTAATGACAGAGACTATTCAGAAGCCTGAGCCTGAAAGCTATCTGTCCTTTGTGCTGACCAATCATTAAAATTTCCTGTCTCCATATGGTACAAAGACGTCAAGAAAGTAGTTCACCCAAACCTTGAATGTGACCCGAGTGAAGCAGAAATCCATGGTCTGTTCCTAAATTGTTCAACACAAGCAGATCTTACATTTAAACAAATGGGTCTACTTAATGCAAAATTGAGACAAGATGTAGTGAGCCTAAATATGTTTGGTATAATTGCAAACTGTCCCCTTTAATGTGTTGAGGTCTACCTGCCTAGTGATGGTGCTGATGAGGGTTTGCACACGGCGTGTTGCCATAGGACCCAGTGTGTAAACCTCTAGCTATAAAAGACATTGGCTAGTCTCTGCCCAATATGTCCCCACAGCTTGAGTGTGCTGGCACTTTGCTTCTGTCCCTGGGCAACAAAGAGCGTGACATGGGGACACCAGAGGTAGGAAAGGCAGGAAGGCTAGGGCCTCCTATCCGCCTCTTCCTTTCATGATCTACAGGATTTGCCTTGAGTCTCAGGACAAGCCAGAATGTTCCAGAAAATTAAAAGTGGTGTAAAATGTCCTTGGATGTCAGTGGACCTTTCTTACATTTACTAGCAGCAACATTCACATATCCTGAGTGCTAAAAATAAACGATCCATTTTAGAGTCAGACCCAGTGAAACAGAAATATATCTGAAAAGAACTGTATGTTTCTTATTAGTTTCTTCAAAAACACATAAATACCAGCATGCACTAAAATAGTTTATTTCACAATGGCTATGGACCCATTGAGCATACATACTGTGAAAAGGATCCAGAGAGAACCACCATAATATTAGAGTCATATTCCTGGCTGAAATATGGTCAGTGTTAGGGTATAAGTCCACAAATGTAACTCAGATATGTCTACTTTCCATTTTCAAACTAACTCCTTTCAGACATAGACATTTTATTTATATAAAAAGAGTGTGTAAACACTCCCAGTATCCCTACAGTAATGTATTCCATAAGCAGAATTTATATATCATTCCATCATCAAACATCAAACATCTTAGGCTAGGGGCTGTTAAAATATCAACTTAGAAATGAAGGAACAGAGTTGAACATAGACCAGGGTTGCTCAGCGATCGGCGATAGAGTCAGAACGGGAGGTGGCATTTGTTCCTAAATACAAAGTGTCACTTGAGTGCAGAAGCTGAGTCTCATGTGGGAAAGCCGTTGTCACCATTTTGGCCCCCATCACCCTTCCCTCTGTGCAGCTGTCTCCTTCCACAGCACCTGCTCACTGGCAGAACTGTCACTGCTACACAAGAAGCTGACCTTATTTTCTAACTGTGTTTGTTGGATGCACAGTGAAGCCATGAGTTACTCTTGACTCTATTCAGCACTCAAGGCCGACAGGACAGCAGGATGGGGTGGGGTAGAGCCCAGTCTTCTTGTGGTCATAGTCACCCCCTTTGTCTCTGTGGCAATCTGGGGCCTGTCACCGAGTTTCCATGGCATTATTTTGAGTGTTCTCATAGGCTTCTAAGGTGCATGTCCCTTTTCTTAGGGACATGTGGTATATAAGTCTCCTTTGGTTCCTCTTTCCCCTTTTTCGGGATTGATAATTTGGACGGAAATGCAGGACAGAGATGGCATGGAGAATTTTTTTTTTTTAACTGTCTGGAAGTTCATAGAATCCATGATTACAAATGAGATTCAGAGGTCAGTTTCTAACTTGCCTGTCTTTTGTGCCTCCTTTCCTGAGGCAACGGCCTCCTTCAAAGACCTTCCTTCCCCTTAGAGGGAGGAGGCAAAACTCAAACTGGCACATGATAGAGGTGCGGAATTTGTGAATGCTTACCGTTTCCCTAGTTCTAGTGTGTTCACTGTTTTATAGTGGCATTTTACACATTGCTCCATTTACTCTGCAGTCCTTTCGAGCTGGGTGACTATGAGGCCAGGAGAGGAGAAATAATTTGGCAATACGCACACAGAATCAGAGTGGTGCCCCTGAGATGCGGGTGCATTTGTTCTTCTGTTCAGGCCCTGATTTCACCAGTTTATTAGCAGAAAAATCTTCTGGGGACACAGAAGTGAGAGAGGCCAAGAAGGTTTCTGAAGCAAATGGAAAACATGAAAGTCATAAATATGTGAACAACTGCTTCATAAGCCAAGGCATTGCTTCCCCGGGAACTATGCTTCTAGCCAGGGCCTTGTCCTTCTCGTGGGGATGCTCAGGGGAGAGATGGCGGCTTTCTTCTTCCTCCCTCTACTCATGAAAGATCTGATTGATTAGAACTGCAGGGCAGATGAAGAGATGTGAGATGGATGCACAGGATTTTTTCCTCCGAAGTCTTTCTGAATTGATATTCTGCCGCCCATCCTTGTAAGCGATGGGTAGATCAGAACTGTCTCTCCCCTTTCTTTCATTTCCCCCTCTCTTCTCATCCCTCCTTCCTCTTGCCCGTTTAGCTGTTCGCTTGATGCACATTCTGAAATGCGTTGGGATCAGCCAGACACAGGAAAACTGTACTTCTCTGTCAGATCATTCTCTGTCATTTGGTCCCAGCGACGCAATCAACAAGAAAACGGCATTTCAAGCACTGACAGCATGAAGTGGCATCCAGATCCGTGGGGACATGGGGGAATCTCTATCTGGCAGACGCTGAGGTCTCAAGGTCCCTGGCACCCAGTCTGTAATAGAGAGTGCACAATCAAACTGCTTCCTTCTGACGTGTACTCCCACCTCCTCCCACACTAAGTTTCTTCAGGTGAATCCATCTCTTTCTGGACTCTCCAGAAAGGCTCACGCTATGATTCTTAAGAATATATGAATAGTGTTAATTATGCGTAAATTTATCTGCCCGAACAGGATCTTGATGTGACTTTATATGATAAGCACCTCTCCGATTCCAATGTCACAAGGGTATATAAAAGGAAACTAGCTACTATTATGTTAGCCAGAGTCATAGTCTGGATTAATTTGTTTTGTCACTAAGTAATCTGCAAGTATCTACCTATTATAGGGGCTGGCTTCAAAGATAACATGGCAGAATTATTTGGAGGCTTGCCAAAACATTCTATCTCTTCTACAGAGTCATTTAGGATACAATTGGTAAATCTACACAGTGGATGGACATCATGGCTATTTTAAAGAAAATGGACTATGGACAGTTCTCAGTTTAAGGAATTTACTGAAAAATATTTAGGACTGCAATAAACAATGTTATAGCTTCTTAAACCTTTCTTTGTAAGCATAATCCATGCTAGGAAACTGGCTTCAAAAGAACAGTAATAGAATAAACTAAGTATTTGCTTTTATTTAACTCAGACACACATTTAGCAGAGAACACATATTTGGACAGATTATGTGTCATAGAGTAAAGTGAGGAGTATAAAAATTTTTATATTGCAATGTTCTTGGCCTCAGTTATTACCTAGAGACATAATAAAGAAATGTAACTATAATCAATATAATGCTATTTCTAAATTGGAAAGATGGCATATTATTTTGCTAATTGGACACAACAAAAGACTGATGGAATTTTAAATTTGTTCTAGGATGTTTTAACTCTGGGAACTAGGAAGCGTTATGGACGATATTAATTAATTGTGGAATATTTCCTTTTGAACTTTTTTCATGTTTTCTTTGTACCTTCAATATTCTGTCTTGCAGAATGCCACCTTTCTTGAGATGGGGACAGAGACTGTAGCAGCCAAGACTAGGAAGTATTGAGGGGTTGACCGAGGGGTTAGGAAAGGGCTTGCTCGCTGAAGCTTCTATAGGGATTAGCCTGGGAGACCACTGGAACTCTCATAGGTTTGGGAAGTCTAGCAACAAAGTCTGGGACCTATTTTGTAATGTCAAGTTGAAAAAACTATTTTTCATAGAATATGGGATAATGGTGTGCTCTACAGTTTCACATCAACTTGACACATGCTAAAGTCAACAGAGAGGAGCGACCTTTTATTAAGAAAATGTTTCCATAATTTTGGGTTAAAGGCAGGCCTGTAGGTCATTTTCTTAATTTTCTTGATTGATGTGGGAAGGCCCACCCCATTGTGGGTGGGATCATCCTTGGATTGTCCATCCTGTGTTCTATAAGAAAGCAGATTGAGGGCTAGAGAAATGACTCAGTAGTTAAGAGCACTGACTGCTCTTCCAGAGGTCCCGAGTTCAAATCCCAGCACCCACATGGTGGCTTACAACCATCTGAAATGGGATCATGTGCCCTCTTCTGGTGTGTCTGAAGACAGTGGCAGTGTACTTACAGACATAAAATGAATAAATAATCCTTTAAGAAATCAGGCTGAGCGAGCCTTGAAGACCAAGCCAATAAGCAACACTCTTCCATAACCTCTGCATCAGCTCCTGCCTCCTCTTTCTTGATCTGCTCGAGGTCCTGTCCTGACTTCCTTCAATGATGGACAACAATATGAAAGTATAAACCAAATAAACACTTTCCTTCCCAACTTGCTTTTTTGGTCATGGCATTATGTCATAGCAATCGAAACCCTAACTAGGACACATGGAATGGTGGCTTTGTTAGGAGTCACCTGGAAAATGTGTACAAGGACTATGATTGAGGCCAGGACTTTTGTCTCCTGTTTATTATTATATTCCCAGTACCTAGCACTTTCTGGCTCAGAAGTAGCACTTTAAGGTATTCATGGAATAAACAGGAACAAGTGTGACTGTATAGATATATGATCAAATGAAAGGTAAATTGAAATAAGCCAGTACGTGTTTATAGCCTCTGGAACAGTGCTAGATGATGGAACATCATCTTGGAACATGGTTAGGTGATAATCTAACTGCTCATTAAGTTATGACAACACAGCACACATTGCACATATTGGGGTGATAAGCAGAGTTTAAGCAAATACTTAAACTAGAATCATACAGTTTCTTGAAACTGGCCCCTCACCCATTCTGAATAACTACCTGAGTTTACACAGAATCGATAAAATGCAACCTTCTTTAGGAGAAAGTATACCTGTTACAAAGACGCCATTGCCCCAAACGGAGAACACCATGCCCTGGAAATGCCACAGTTTGGAGGACTACCGGAAACACGTGCTCTTCTGTGGAACAGAAGTGATTCAGGTCAAGCCATCTGGCCAGGGACCTGTTAGAGCCGTTGTTCTGCAGACAGGTGAGTGGATCCAACTTTTATAAACTTAAGTTGTGCTGGAAATGGGGAGAATTGGAGGTGGGCAATTTTATTTAGGATTTTGGAGTTTGCCATATTCTGGGAACAGCAGCCATACTCTTTCCTTATGTAAGTGATTCTAAGTTGCCATCACTTAAATTGAACATGTATTGTTAAACCCTTATATGTGATGAGTGACATGCAGAGATGTTGGGAATTTTCCTAAAGGCTTGGGGCTGTAGGTTTCTCTTTTTCCCTCAATGTTTTCTTGCAAAGCAACATCAGCTGCAACAACCAGGAAATATCTTTTTTTCATCTCCAAAGGTTGCTGGCTGGATATCACCCCTGGTGGCTTTGCAGACACTTCAGGGTCAAAGGTCTAGACATGAACTCAGTGTGTGGCACTGCCCCTCTGTGAACAACACCTTGATCCAGCCCAGATGGTAGTACATCTTTAACACTTCGCTTTCTCCCAGAACAAACAAGACATTGAATGTCAAGGTCTCTGCTGTCACCTGCTGAGTCACAGTCCCTTGCCTTCACTGTCGTGGCTGTTGTTCATGCAGGCTTCGTCATTTCCCAGCTACACTATCATACCAGAAACACTCTTTTGACTGTTTCCTTTCAGTTTTTGCTTTAATCTCTCTCTAAACTGTTCCTCAGTCTGTCACCACAGACACATTTTCTTGTCCCAGTTTTCAGTAGTACATTCATACCATGCTCAGAATGTTTTCATAACTACATTCATTTTCACTTTTCATATGATATCACACAACCAAGGCTTCCCATGGCCTAGTCCAGGCTGTGTGTGTTTGTGCTGCTACACAAATCCACAGACAAAACAAACACATTGCTTTCTGATACTATGCTTTAGTTTAGTGACTTCAGTTATGCAAACTAAATACTGTTTTAATTTTTTAAAACAAAATGGTTTCTATGTTAAAACAAGTTAATGGACTTTAGAACAACCCTCAGTCAGGTGTCTAAACATAAGCTAATGTTTAAAGACCTATAAAGCAATTGTGGTGGTTAGAATAGGTTTGGCCTCCATATACTCATGTGTTTGAAGGGTTTGCCCACTGGAAGTGGCACTATTAGGAGGTGTGGCCTTCTTGGAGGAAGTGTGTCACTCTGAGAGTGGGCTTTGATATCTCCTAGTGCTTGAGTCCTGCCCAGAATAGAACAGTCTCCTCCTAGCTGCCGTTAGATCAAGATGTAGAACTCAGCTCCTCTAGCACTGTGTCTGCAAGCATCTTGCCTTGCTAACCACTTTGATAATAATGGACTAAACATCCAAAACTGTAAACCAGCCCCAATGAAATGCTTGCCTTTATAAAAGTTGCCTAGGCCATGATATCTCTTCACAGCAATAAAAACCTAATACAGAAGCTGGTACCAGGGACTGTCGTATTGTAATAGGCATGACCATGTTTTTGTTTGGAGGAATGGGAATTTGAGGACTTTGGATTTGGAAAGCAGTGGAATACTTTAAGTAGGGCTTAATATCCTAGTAGAAATATGGAAGACTTTGGGGTGGGGTGGGGCTGTCTTAAGAGGTTTTAGAGGAAAAGAGGTTTAGTATGTTGCCTACAGATAATTCTTGTGATATTTGAGTGAAGAATGTGACTGCTTTTTGCCCTTCTCTGAAGAGTTTTCCTGAGGCTCAGAAGAAGAGATTTAGATTAATTGCATTAACAAAGGAAATCTAAAATTTGCCTAGCATAGACTCTATGGATGTGGGTCACTCTTATGAAGAGTGTTTTGATCAAGATTGCTAGCTTAGAAAGGAATATTATAAAATGTATGGTTTAAGGATTAAAAGGGCACCAGAAAGTGGAATGGAACTAAATCCTGCCTTTAAGGATATTAAGTAGAATTAAGGGTGTTGTCATCCTGAGTGAGGAAACCCAATAACAAAAGAACACACATGGTATGCACTCACTGATAAGTGGATATTAGTCCAAAAGCTCAAAATAAACAAGTTACAATTCACAGACCACAGGAAGCTCAAGAAGAAGGAAAACTGAAGTGGGGGTGCTTTGGTTCCTCTGAGAAAGGGAACAAAATACTCACAGGAGCAATTATGGAGAAAAAGTGTGGAGCAGAGACTGAAGGAAAGGCCACCCAGAGAATGCCCTACCTGGAGATTCATCCTATAAACAGTCACCAAACCCCAACACTATTACGGATGACAAGAAGTTCATATTGAAAGGAGCCTGTTATTGTTGTCTCTGGAGGGTCCCTGCCAGAGCTTTACAGATACAGAGGCAGATGCTAGCAGCCAACCATTGGACTGAGTGTGGGGGTCCCCAATGGAGGAGTTGGAGGGCAGACTGGAGGAGCTGAAGGGGTTTACAGCCCCATGGGAAGAACAAAAATATCGGCCACCTAGATGCCCCAGTACTCCCAGGGGCTAAACCACCAACCAAGGGGTACACATGGTTCCAGCCAAAAGTGTGGCAGAAAAATGCCTTGTCAGGCATTAGTGGGAGGAGAGGTCCTTGGTCCTGTGAAGTCTCAATAGATGTCCAAGCATAGGGAAATTGTGGGGGTGAGAGGAGAGGTTGGGAGTTTTCGGGAGGGAGGAAAGGTTTTAGCATTTGAAATGTAAATGAAGAATATATTCAATAAACATGTATTTAAAAAGTCAAAATGAAAAAAATATCAATGCTGCTAATCATGAGCCCTGTGGCAAGAAGGTGATCCAGTACCAGTACCAGAGGGAATTTTCTAGATATTCCCTCTAGAATATCTAGACATAGCCATAGAATCAGGGAACCTTGAATTGATCTGCCTGGAACAGATTAGGTCAATCAAATCACAGCTCTGAACAGTCAGTCTGGTTCTAGGAGAGGGACAGGAGGAAGGATGTCCTAAAAACATCATATTAAAGGGGTGACCTTAAGTGTGAATGCTCAGACAGAAGTCAGAATTCCACCGGTGGTGTGGGACTGAAAACACTTATAAATGGTTTTATAAAACAAAAGTTTGGAGAGAGAAAGGGAAGAACGTAGGGGAAATTAATGAAAGAAAATGGATAAGCAGAACATCTATGGGCTCAAAGCCCAGTGGAGAGAAAAAGAATAAAGCAGTGGGAGCTAGAGAATTATTGTTATCTTACCTTTCAACTCTGAACAAAATGCTAAATAAAATAATAGTCAGTCTAAAAAGAAAGCCAAACCTAATTCATAACCCCCCTAGCTTTGAGATTCATTTGAATGAAAGAGTCTCAAGACCATGACATAGCCTTGATATGAGAGAAACAGCATTAGACAGAAACAATACAATATATGGAGATCTAAACTTGAGGGAGCCTTAAAGGGAATGGAAGATTTTCTTTTAAAAGTAGGCTCGATGAAAGGAATGGTAAGGGGAGAGGCTTTGGGCAAAAGCCCTAGAAAATGATAAAGTTAACTTTTTGAAGACTTTTATAAACGGCAGGAAGTTTTATTGGCAGGCACCATGCAGGAAGAGCTGCAGTGAACAAGGGAGTTCTGTACTGGCTGGTTTTGTGTGTCAACTTGACACAGGCTGGGGCTATCACAGACAAAGGAGCTTCCGTTGGGGAAGTGCCTCCATGAGATCCAGCTGTGGGGCATTTTCTCAATTAGTGATCAAGCCTGGTGGGCCTAGCCCCTTGTGGGTGGTGCCATCCCTGGACTCATAGTCTTGGGTTCTATAAGAAAGCAGGCTGAGCGAGCCAGGGGAAGCAAGCCAGTAAGAAACATCCCCCGCCCCCCCCCCCCCCCACTTCCTGACCTGCTTGAGTTCCAGTCCTGACTTGGTGATGAACAGCAGTGTGGAAGTGTAAGCAGAATAAAATGGTTTGCACAGGAATAGAAACCCTGACTAAGACAAGCACCTTGGAGACAGCCCATCGTCTTGCCCTGCTATGGATGTGCCTTCTCATGTTTGTCAGTGTCACATTCCTCATTCATTTGGCTTGGTGTGAGACCCTCACTGCCTATAACCTGCTGTGTTTACTTTTAGGCAAGTTTCCTGAAGATCAATATGAAGAGGAAAGTTCCTGAGAATACTGTTTAGATGAAATAATGGTTTTTCTGGAATTACTAATCTGATTTGAGCAATTTTAGGAAGTTGTCCTGTTTTAAATAATTTTGTAAAGTTAGAGTAGTTGATAGAAAGTTTAAAGTTAGGATTGAGAAGAGAATATGTCCCTTCCTTATAGAATGACAAGAGCTGCAAGAGTTAGAAAAAAGAGCTTAGTGAGTGCTCATGCATAACACATATGTAATTGTACTAGCAAGAAAAATAGGATTGGGACGAGTTAACGATGAAAGAAAGTATTCACTCTAGGTTGGGCCTGAGTTCCTTGATCTTGTGATCTAAGTTTGTGGCAACAGGTTTTCGGTTTTCACCATGAAATAAAAATGTTATGATTAAAGAACAGAAAGTTCTATTAGGAGTATAAGAACAGAGAACAAATAATTAGCCAGTCTTGCTGATCCAGACTTCAAAAATAAGATATAAGACACATGACCTGTTCCTTAGTAAGTACAGGTTGTTACCAACCAAGCTCAGGGAGAAACTTGCTACTGTAGACTTGGCCTGCTTAAACTTTGTTAATTTATGACCAAAGAATTATTGCTTTCAGATTACTATCCAGCTTGTGAAAGAAAGATAAGAATTGTTTAGTCAGATATGCTTCAAAAAAGAATATATAATCAATAATACTGTTGTAATTTCCTCATGTGTGATAATTTTGTTTTTTGAAAAATATGTTTTTGTGGTGATTGTTTTTAGAAAATGTTTAATTTGTGACTATTATGCAATTTTCCTTTCCTAAAGAGAAAAACTTTGTCTTAAGGGATATAAAAAAGGGTTAAAAGAAAAAAAATTACTAGAGTCTACTTTTGCTTCAACCTCTCTCTCTCTCTCTCTCTCTCTCTCTCTCTCTCTTTCTCTCTCTCTTTGTGTGTGTGTGTGTGTGTGTGTGTTGTTTGATTTTCCTCCTTTTCTTTTCTCTAATTGCTGGCTGCTATAGGCAGCAAGCCCCTTCAGTCACTATCTGGACTGACACCAGTCAGCCACTTTTAGTGCTGACCCCTGTCAGCTGCTTTCAGCATTGACACCAATTGCAGATGCCACATCTCACTGCCTGGTTCAATTTACCCTGTGGTGTCAAAGCTGGTCTTTGGCGTTTTACATCACATGATTTAGTTCAATATAGCATTTCTAAATACAAGCTAAGTTAGGTCTGCAGACCTATGGTACAACCAGCCATATACAATAGCACTTTGTATATTTGCAAACTGGTGAATGTGCATCTGACATGTATTCACTCCAGAGGTAAAAATAACACATATCTGTACAAGGTGATAGCTATGTTAATGAGAATGTACTTTTATCTCTTTTTAATGTTTGAGTGATCATGAAAGAACTTTAGTATGTTGTGGAATATTATCACTGAAATGGGCACTTTTGATTTATTCACACTCTTGGAGATTTTTCAATACTTCCCAGTAAATGTAACACTGTTTATGAATTTTCCATCTCAGTCTTTTATAGGAGGCATTTCCCTCCAATACTGCGTCTACACTCTTCTAACCTGCTGTTTTCTTCAAAGTTGTCAAATTTTGTCATTTTCCTGAATTGATTGTAATGATCAGGTATATTTCTTTCACTTTTTAGAATTTGGTATATTATATTGTTTGGCTTTCATGGTTGTGCCATGCTTCTGTTAAACGTATAAATTTAACTTGGTCATTAGCGGGTAATTTTGAGATTTCAAAATCAAATTTCTTATATTTCATTTAGTTTTTTATTAATATTGCTGAGACGTATTTTCCTATCGTTCATTTGTGTTTATCTTGTTGTGGCTTTGATATAATGTCTAATCTCTTCCTCTCTTCAATAAAGACTAAGAAAAATGTCCTTTATTCTTGAATTATTTGATAGAATTCTCTACAGAGTAACTATTGCCTCTCATTCTTTTAAAAGAGGGCATTTTCAATAAAATGTCTCACTATGAAAAAACTAAAAAAAAAAAAAGATAGAAGCACATGATGTCGAAAGGAACTTTCAATGCTATGCCTAGAGTTTTAACCTGGAAGACCTTGGAATTTGAAGAAGGCATATGAGAAGCCTGCGCATATATATTTTAAACAAATCACTTGCCTATTGTCTTCTGCTTCTTTAAATTTTCAGTTCTTTTGTAACTTGTATCTGTTTTCAACACATACCTGCTTTCCTAGAGTTTTTTCTTTATATCCTCATTTTCTTTGGTCAGTTTGCATTGGGTAAGTCCACCTTCTTAACTCTGCAGATGAATGAACCGTTGTACTGGGGGAGGGGGAGACCACTGAAGCATTGTCTTTAAGGACAAGGAAAATGAAATAGTGTTGAGTGAAAGCCACTGATTGCTGTCCATGAGCTTTGACAAGGAAGGCAAATGGACTGTTGGGCCAGAGTAATGTTATTTCCATCTCAGACCCTGGTGGCACAGCCACTCTAGGATTCCAGTGCTTCTGGAAAGAAGCTGAGACTGTCTCCTTCTGTGCTTATCTTCCTAGGTTATAATACAGCAAAAGGAGACTTAGTGAGATCTATCCTCTATCCTCGACCTCTGAACTTCAAACTGTATAATGATGCCTTCAAGTTCATGGTGTTCCTGGCCTGCATTGGTGTTGTGGGATTTTTCTATGCCCTGGGTGTCTATATGTACCATGAAGTAAGTACTGCGAGCAAGTCTTGTCAATCATGGTTTTTTAAGAGCTTGACCTAACTCCAGAGGGTTAGATAACATTGACTCTATATTCAATAATTCTGTGAATCAATGCTCTCCAAAGGAACTTTCTTAGATTGGAGAAATGTTCTATGCCTACATCTCCAGCATGAAAAGACTTGGCTGGAAATATAGCTAGCTTGGTAATAGATTGGTTGCTTAGCATGTACGAGTCTCTGTGTTTTATTCCCATAAACTCACACACACACATACACACATGCGTGTGTGTATGTATGTATAAACATGTATATTCACACAAAGCACTTAGACACATGTAAAAAAATGAATTTTCAATTTACATTCATGTTAGATGTAGAGCTATGAAAAGTTTTCCAGGGTGTTGGGGAAATGCACTAATAGTTAAGAGTACTAGTTGCTCTTGCAGAGGGTCTGGTTCCCCACTTCCACATTGAGTGGCTTACATCTACAGTAGCTTCAGCTCTAGGATATCCAGTGCCTTCTATAGGGAATTTGCTTTCTGTTTGCTGTCTAAAGCAGGTAAACCAGGAAAGGGGATAACATTTGAAATGTAGATAAAGAAAATATCTAATAATAATAAAAAAGGAATCACGCATTTACCAGGTTCATATGGGTGGGTGCTTCTCTTCACTGGAAGCCAGGGAGGGAGAGGCTGTCATTTGTAATCTCTGAGGGTCTTTCTGGTCCTGAGAGTCTGTTCTGCTGTGCCTTCCTGTGGCCATCAAGACACGATGGGATCCTACCTATAGACTGGTCAAGAAGGAGAGGAGATTATAGGTATGGATTTGAAGCTGGGCATCATCCAAACTGGTAGTACCAGTGGATGCTGGGTATTTGTGAATGTGGAAGGGACCAGGATATTGGTGGGTGATGACATAATCCCAAGAATTTCTAGTCAATGCTCATGGTAGAATCTAATCTCTGAACAATTGTTTTGAACTGGCATAAGACTGCCAGGAGGTATCCCTAAGGAGTCCAGTGCATTTGTCACTAGTAGAATGGAGTTTGGGAAGAGCTAGGTAGAATGTCAAGGCCATTGGGTCCAGACTCTCAGGCAGTGTGCCAGTCTGACCTAGAGAGCCTAAGTAGCTATCAGATAAGCAAAGTAAGCATTGGCACAGTCTGGGAGTGAAGTTTTCCTGGACAGAGCTCGATCTGCCATCCACACCAAGGCTGGAAGTGGGATATCAGAACTTGTGGCTCAGAAACTTTGACCCTGTGGCAGCAACTGACTGCATTAGTTCAGGATGAGACAAGTTTGAGTCTACAGGATCAAAACTCATCTATGTGAGTAGTTGGAGAAAGTAGAGAAAGCAGCTGTTGTAGGATAAAGTAGATAAGTAATGCATCTGGTGCAGACACTTGTCTGCCACAGGAAAAGAATCGAATCTCAGTATTGGCTTCCTCAGAGCTAAGAACACACTGGGGTGCTGTGATCTTGGCAACCTTGGTCCCAGTGTCTGTCATGTCATTATTCCATCCATCTATGAACTAAGTATGGCTCTGCCCCAGACCGTGAGGTGGACTTTAGAATTTAAGACAAACAAGGATTCAAGCTCTTACACAGCTCATGTACCTCAGGCATGTGCAGGTTTGCGAGGCAAAGAGATTTAAAAACTAATGTCAAGTTTTGGAGTGAACTATTATGATCTAAGACGTGCCTATGTGACATCCTAGGAGTTCAGACAGTGTGTAGAGATATGATGAACAGGGGAGAGTTGAGTATTCTTGAAGGAAGCTGAGTCAGAGAAGGTCAGGGAGACTTGGAACAGGGTTGCAAATGTCTCCTTGTACAATAGGGGCAATGTATATATGCTTTAGGGATATCCCGGGGACCACCGACCCCACCAAGAAAGTCAACTCACCAGGAATACTATAGGCCAAGGTCTAGGGTTACCAAGTGTTATAGGAGGCAACTGGGAGAAAGCAGGAAGCTGGAGCAAGGGTGGCATCTTGCTCTGCTGGGCCAACCCATGTACGGCCTTTCCCCTCTCCAGGTTCCTCCGAGAGAAACTGCAACCATGGCCTTGATCCTTCTCACTGCCACTGTCCCTCCTGTGCTCCCAGCTGCGTTGACTATAGGCAATGTGTATGCCCAGAAGAGGTTGAAGAAGAAGAAGATTTTCTGCATCTCCCCACAGAGAATCAACATGTGTGGCCAGATCAACCTCGTGTGCTTTGACAAAGTGGGTCTCAAACTTACCAGGTTGGGGGCTGATGGTTTTGATGCATGGCACAGCTAGGAAGGACCTCAGAGTGTGTCTTGCCTACCATTCCCACTATACAGCTGAGAAACTGAGGCCAGAGCAGTTACAGAGTTAGGTAGTTCAAGGTCACAGTCTAGAAAGCAAACTTGTTGGCTCAGTGGGTGGCAGTGTGGAAATCTTATCATGATTTCCTTTGCCTGCTGCAATTTAATACTTTCTGTGCCCTTGTTATGTTTTGAAACAGTCTCTTGCACCAATAATCTCCTTTGCAGGCAAAAATGGGTGGGACCTTCCATGTCGTAGCAGTGCTATGTTTGGAACTTACATGAATCTCATTCACATCTACCTACTGCTACTTGAAATGATAAAGACAGAGTGGACAAGAGCCAGTGTCGACATTCCTGACACCACTCTTTCTCCTCTTCTTCCAGGGGTCAGGGATCCAGGCTAACGAAGTGTGGGTTCCCTGTCCTAACCCTAACCCTAGCCCTAGCCCTAGCTCTAATCCTAACCCTAAACCTCTAACCTTAACCATAGACCTAGCCCTAACCCTAGTGCTAACCCTAACACTAGCCCTAACCCTAACACTATCCCTAACCCTAACACTAGCCCTAACCCTAACACTAGCCCTAACCCTAACCCTAACCCTAACCCTAACCCTAACCCTAACCTTAACCCTACCCCTAACCCTTTACTCAGGGTCATAGAGAGGTGGCAAAGGAGAGTATATTCTGGAGGGGGATGGCTACTGTTGTCAGGGAGTTCAAGAGTCCCACCACTCTTCTATAGGAACCGGGAATGAATCCAGCATCAAGGCCCCCTCACATACCTAGATTCTGGCCTCAGGTTGGACAGGCTGTAGTACAGTGGACTTGGCTGATCACTCCTAACACTAAACCTCTAACCTTAACCCTAGACCTAGCCCTAACCCTAGTGCTAACCCTAACATTAGCCCTAACCCTAACACTAGCCCTAACCCTAACCTTAACCCTAACCCTTTTAGTTTTAGTTCATTTTTGTTCAAATAACTAATCAACACTTTGGTCATTTTTTTTTTCAGCAAACCCTCTCTGTGGGCCAGGTGTTGTACACGGTGCTTGTAGAGCATCATGAGTGGCCATCCCTAGCTCTGAAGATGTTTAGCATCTAGCTGAGGATGTAGGGACTACGGGAGTAAGACAACTGTCCTACGGGGAGATGTGTATTTGGTGGGGGTGTGAGCAGGCATCAGCAGGTGCTTATCTGTCACAGGGTGGAGGCCACCTCTGAGCGTAGAGATGGCCAGATCAAAGCACAAGAATGAAAAAGGCACCCAAACATCTCACAGACAGAAGACCACAGAGTAAGGCTAGAAGCTGGACTTTCCAGTGAAATGAAACTGGAGGCTGATGTGGCAAGCCAAGGAGGAGGCCACATCTCAAAGACGAGCACGGGGTCTTCAAACACATACTATGAGTAACATTTTTGTAGAATTCTTTTGCTGTTCTTTTTATGGGAACTTTATGAAGAGGCTGTTAGTTTCTTGTCATTATGGCCAAACACTTAAAAGCAGCAAGTGAAGGGAGAAGAGATTTGCTTTGCCTCAAGGACATGGCAAGGAGGGTGGAGGTGTTCACACACAGCTGGAGTCAAACAGGAAGCAGGGAGCTAGAATGAGAGCGGAGACAGACTGTAACCTGCAAGATCTATGCCCAAAGGTTCTACAACATTCTTCTGAAACACCGCCCCAAACAGTCAAACACATGAGCCTGCATGGGAGGGTTAACATTCAAACCACAACAGAAGGGGTCAGCAAGAGATAGAGAGGCAGAGAGGCCTGGGAGAACTGAGGGGAAGCTGCATGAGACCTGGTCCTGCTGCCCTCACCCCAGAGCAGCCTGTCTCTTAGATTATTTTACTCTCTCTCTCTGTGTGTACCTCCCTCCCTCTCCCTCTTCCTCTCCTTCCCCCTCTCCCTCCACCTCTCCCTCCCCTTCCCCCTTTCCCTCTCCATGCCCTTCTCCCTCCCCCTCTCCTCCCCTCCTCCTCCCTCTCTCCCTCTGCATCCCCTTCTCCCTCCACCTCCCCTTCCCCCTCTCCCTTTCCCTACCCTCCCCCTCTCCCTTTCCATCCCCCTCTCCCTCCCTCTCCCCCTCTCCCTCCTCCTCTCCCCCTCCCTTTCCCTCTCCCTTTCTCTCTCCCTCCCCCTCTCCCACTCCCTCTCCCTCCCCCATCTCTCTCCATCCCCCTTTCCCTCTCTATCCTCCTCTCCCTCTCCACCCCTCCCCCTCCCCCACCCCTCCCCTGCCCCTTCTCTCCCTTCACCCCCCCTTCACTTGGCTAAAAGGTGCTCATTCTCCATTAGAAAGGAACTGGAGTGTTAGCTGAGCAACAGTCTGAGACTTTAGCCTCATGATCAGACTTTAGCTCCTTGCCTGCTTTTTTTTCTGATAGAATCTCTTCTTGTATACCCAACAACCTCAAACGCATCTTTGATCTTTTAGGAGGGCGATTTATAAACCATGTCCCCCCAGAGGCTGTTATTTTACTTCCATGTAACACTTTTCTCTGCATCCTCCTGCCATCTTCTGCTAAATATCCAGAGGGGCTGCCTGTCCACCAGCTTGGCAGAATTCCACAAAGTGTGGCAGCATGTAGCTAGAACACTATCAGCTAGCTACACTGATGGGGCATGACAAAATGAGGTCTCTAAACCTGAGTTCAGAACTAAGTGTCTATCACTACTTCAGTAGAAAGCTTGGACTGCAATTATCTTTAAGTTCCTTTTCCAGCTTTATATTATAGAACTCTTATAAACATGATGTTACACTAGAACACCCCACTGCTAATTTCCAACCAGTGATATATGACTGGGCTTCTGAGTGTATTTGTTTATATGTGCAGCCCCTGCCTTCTGTAAAACAGATTCTCTATTCGCTTCAGCCTGAGCCTGGGGTTGAACATTATGATAAAGGTTTTTCCTTTGCTGTTCTATTCTTTTTAGATTAGAACTGTGATTAAAATTTCACTTTCTTTCTATTTTAGGTTATTTTTGTCATGTGAGGTTATTTTTAAATAGAGAAGTAACACAGTCTCATTTCTCTTACCCTGTTGCCAAATCTCTCTATGTTCATGCTCAAAACATGGATGCTTAAAAGCGTAACCTCCCAACAAAAACATCTCATTTTGAATTAAGCTGCTAATTCTTTCTGAAATGCAGCAACCCAAGGGGATTTGGACGGTTGACCATGCAGGCAGGTTGGTGCCTTAGAGAAAGCGGGAGAAAATGTAATGAATTGCTCCTTTACTAAAGTCACCCTTGAGGAATGGTTCCTCTGAGCCTGCTGCCTCTCTTTGGGAACTGAGTGAACTCAAGAAAGAAGGATTCTTTAGTTCTTTTCATTTGGAGAGCCAGAGTGGACTTTATCTTCCCACGTGCCTAGCAGAACTCACCAACATTCTTGCTGGTGGAAGAAGGTTGTCCGGACTTTGGTTCAGTCTTCCAGCCTGTGGACCACTGTCTCCTCATGGGGTATAACTGTCTGATTCTCTACTGTTTGCTCAGTTGTAAGGAGGAGAGCCTTGTAAGCTTGTGCCTGTAAACTGCCATGCTGATAAGATCTGTTGTGATGGCAGATGATACCATCCAATAGGAAGCAAGGAAGCCCAGTGTTTTATATGTCCATGGCTTTAAATAGTGCATGTGGGAGCTGCCAGTGCCTGTACTTAGGAGTGTCCTGTCTGCCTGACCTGTTCAACAGTAGCCACTCTACTCTGGACAAGTGTAGAGTGGTTAGCTTAAGGCTGCCAGACCACAGAAACATGCAGCTAATGAATAACTGGAACATGAACATATATAACAGGCTTGATTCTATTTGCTTTTTGGGTTACATTAACTGTCAAATACTTTCCTATAATACAGAATATCAAATGACCATTTTCCTCTTGATCTGACAATAAAACTCACTCACAGGCATTAATTCATATTTATGATTAGCCTTTCATTTCTGACTGTGGGCTGAAAATTCTTTATCAACATTTCATTATGATCTGAATGGTTACCTTATTGGCCAGAGTTTTAGAAAATTAGGATGAGCCCAAAGGGAAAAGAGTGGACTAGCTGGTCTTGGAAAGAGGGGAAAGAACCCAAATTCAGTTTTTGAAAAGACAGCAGGTGCCCACTGCAGAGTCAGCTGTGAGGTGGCTCGTGCTGAATTTCCATGTATGGAGCCTCTCAGTGACAAGAGCAGCAGACAGGACAACAAGCAAGCAGATTCAAACAGAGCTCTTGCATAGAGTCACGTAGAAACTGGAGCCTCCTGGGGATCCTGCACGAGACGCAGATGGTCATAAACAAGGGTTTGGATGGTTGGATATGCTGTAGTTTCTTGGCCGCTTGGATCTTGTTTAAATCATGACACCAATGCTTTAACTATTCTGCTTTAAAAAATCAATTACAATTTTTTTATTCAGACAGGAACTCTGACAGAAGATGGGCTGGACCTCTGGGGGACTGTCCCCACTGCTGGCAACTGGTAGGACCCTAAAATGGGAGGTCTGGTGATAGATTCCTGTGGTGAAATTCAAATCTACCCTTGCCAAGCTTGGGGAATAAGATTCACACTGGCTCCCAATTATTTTAATTCATTTAATTAGATGTGCTCCAAGTCAGACAAAGAAAGCAGATCATTTCTTTGTGAAAGTCAATGTGAAAATAATGGGAGAGAATGAGGGAGATGGGTAAGGAGCCAAATGAATAAGACATGGATCAAACTGATCAAGGAATCAAAACCATGCTTGAGTACAGATCACAAGGCTTCGGAGGTGGCTGGACAGAAACCCAGAAAAGGACTCCATTGGCTCCCTGTGGAGCTCCCAGTCTAATGGGATGAATTTGTGCAAATGCACTCACCCTCAATGGAAATTATGACTATGAACATAGGAAAATCAGAATGGAGACAGAACAATAAAATTGCTTGATGTAACATACAGCTCTGATTTTTTATGACACATGGTGATTGATAATAGAAAGTCATTTTGAATTTTAACACATCAAGGATGACTCTCTGAAAATGATGGTATGTGAGGGAGACTTTAAAGCACATCTAGTTATAAATTTTACAGACCTGGGCTAAAGGCTGTCATGGTAAAACAAAGAAGGTAACCATATAGATACATGCCTCAGGGCAGAGCAGGAGAGGGGAGGGAGAGTGGTCCTAGCTTTTTCCTGCAGGGCTGAGGTGTGCTTTTGTGCCTTCTAAATAGCGATGGCCTCCAGTCTTCAGCTTTGGCCTACTTTGGCTCCAAAAAGTCCTCAGTCTTCAGCTGAGGTAGCTGAAGATTTGGAGAAATAGTCAGGCAGGGTTCAGCAAGCTAGTGATAGGGTTAGCTCCATCCTGAGCACAGTGTGATGCTACAGAAGACGCCAGGCTGGGCACAGGGGACAGCTTTATTTCTAACTCTATTCATGTTCGGACATGTTCAGGCTGTTCAGATGGACCGATTAGGTTTTTGTCTAGAGGAGTAGGGTGCCTATGACCCAGAGCAATGAAACCAGGAACTTCTCTTGCTTCCCACTCCCATCTTCCTCCCTTGCCCCTAGCACACTGATGCTTTGGAGGTGCATAATCAACTAAATGCAATCGCTGTTCAACTTAAAACTAGGAGGGGATGGAGGTAAATAATTCCAGGGTATATTGTCAATGAGGAGAAGAAGCTTCAGTGGCAGGATGTGTAGATTAGAAAGAAGTTTCTGGAAACAGTGGTAGACTTCAAGGAACTGAGTAATGAAAATCAGTTCTAAGCCTCTGCTTGCTTTCAGTTGCTTGGATCACTAAGGAAGCTTCTTCCCTCTCTAGTTCCCTCATGGATCTAGAGATTTCTTGCTTAGGGTATGTGATTGTTCATAGAGTTTTGTGGTTTACATGCAACACCACAAAAGCTCGTGTGATTAGATTCAAGCTCCCTGAAATTTGGTTTTCGATTGCCCAGTGGGAGTCTATATCAAAGGGGAAAATCCATATCCAAAGTCAAAGAAGGGTTATGTAAACATTACTCTGTGGGTAGAATGCTATAACTGAAAATTAAAAATCCCAAGTGAGCAGAGGACTATGAGCAGAAAAATCCCCGAACAAGTAGAGTCAACGCATCAAGCTTAGTCTGGCACTAAGGATATTGGTAAGATCAGCAGCTGTAAGGTGAGATAGAGCTAGGTATGATGCCTTTCACCCAAGAAATCTGTGTGCAGCTCCAGGTACATAGATACAGAAAGAATATAAGTATACAGACCAAACACTTATTGCTAATAGACTATCAATTTATTTTAAACCCATGCTTTATATGACAGTAGGAAAATATTAAAAGTCTTTGTCCATGATCAAACCATCATTTCCTATAGTTGAAAGGTTTTTTTTGTGTATAGTGCAAACCCTGCAGTTTATAACTTAACAGTAGTCTATGTTCTGAGCCAATATGTTCTTGGCATTATTCTTTGATTCTGCTAGCAGTACTGGTGTGCACTGTACAAACTGGACATGTTATGTATTCAGAACTAGGGCTACAGTGAAGTCATGGGAGGCAGCATGGGTTAGCACTGCGTAAAACATTTTAGATTAATTACACATTTGATTTTGAATTAGTCTGTGGTTGTTGACATTCAGAAACATTTTACTGTTGCCATAATTTTTGCAGGTTCCCCCCCCCACCCCCCACCCCCGTGTTCATTCATTCAGCTCCATATGGGCTGTGCCCTGAGTTTAAGAAACAGTGGAAGTCATGGAAGAGGCTACAGGTTAGAGTTTAGTGGTTAGAGGTTAGAGTCAGCTAACCAGGGTGCTGCCTTGGTAAGATTTAAGAGGCAGGGCATGCAAATGACGTTATTGAAAATTTTAATGTTATCTTTTTAACCAGTTTCCAGGCAGTCCACAGCTTTGCCTCAGGTGAGGCTGTGCCCTGGGGCCCACTGTGTGCAGCTATGGCCAGCTGCCACTCCCTGATTCTTCTTGATGGGACCATCCAAGGAGACCCTTTGGACCTCAAAATGTTTGAAGGCACTGGTTGGGTAAGGTGATGGTTATATCCATTAATCAAGTGAAGAAACCTTTATTGGCAGATCTGGATCCTTTTAAACTCAGTTACAAATCTAGAAAATGGCTACCCTTTGTCATTAATCATTGTTATTAATGAATAATCATTATAAAGATATATATTTTCCCAAATTTTATCAGCATAGATTTATAATACAACATGATGAGATTTATTTTTATTTTTTTAATTTTTTGGTTTTTCAAGAGAGGGTTTCTCTGTGTGGTCCTGGCTGTCCTGGAACTCACTCTGTAGACCAGGCTGGCCTTGGACTCAGAAATCTGCCTGCCTCTGCCTCCCAAGTGCTGGGATTACAGGCGTGCGCCACCACGCCCGGCTCATGATGAGATTTATAATGACATTTTCTTCAGCACAATGTACTGACCTTCCCTTAATTATCCTTCTGTTTTGTAAATAGGTTTTTGGTATGCACATATCATATATCTGATATATATATATATACATATGCAATGTAAGTCCTATGTATGGAAGAAAACATGTGATTCTTGGCTTTCTGAGCTTGGCTTATTTAATGTAATGTGATCTCCTGTTCCATTTGGTTTTCTTTCCAAATTACATAATTTTATTTTTATGAATGAATAAAGCTCCTCTGTGTAAGAATGCCACAGTTTCCTTATCCACTTATTTACTGGTGGACACTTGGGCTGATTCTCTGTCTTTGCTGTTGTAGATTGTGCCATAGTAAACAGGATCATATAGTTTTAATTTTTTCAGAAACTTTAGTTGTAATTTTCATAGTAGCTGGATGATTTGCATTGCTACCAACAGTATGTAAAGGCTCCTTTTTCTCTGAATCCATATGAGCTTTTGTTGTGGCTTGCTCTCCCAATTACAGGTTCTCTTGACTGTTAGCTCCCTTGGATGTGCAGAAGCTTGCTAATATCATATAGTTCTATTTGTCAATTCTTGCTCTTTTCTGAGATGTTGGAATCCTTTTGCTGAAAATCCACACCCGAGTTTTTGTCTTGATGTGTTTCCCTCTAGTAATTCTAAAATTTCCGGTCTTACATTAATGTCTTTGATGCATTTTGAATCAATATTTTTACCAGATAGGCGATAGGAATCTAGTTTTATTTTATATGTGTAAATCCAGATTTCCAGCACCATTAGTTGAAAAGGCTGTTTCTACCAGTATGTATATGTGTATGTGTTTGTGTATGTGTATGTGTTTGTATATGTGTATGTATGTGTGTATGTGTTTGTGTATATGTATGAGTATGTGTATGAATATGTGCATATTATATACACATACATGTATATCATATATGTATACATACATATATACATATACTCAAAATTCAGTTGGATGTGACTGGTTTATCACTGTATCTAATTTATTTCCTTTGTCTACATTCTGTGTTTGTGTTAGTACGGTGCAGGATTTGTTACCATAGCTCTGTAGTATAATTTGAAATCAGCTGTTGTGACACCTCTACCATTGCTTTTCTTGCTTTGGATTGTTTAGTCTCTGTGGCCTTATGTGCTTTCATATGAATTTTAATATTGTACTTTTTCTAGTTCTGTGAAGAACATCTTTGGAATTTTTATGGGAATCAAATCTTCGGTCCTTTGGTAGGGTTGCAATTTCTATAATATGGAATCTGCCAATCAATGAATGTAGGAGGCCTATCCATCTTCCAGTGTCTTTTTCAATTGTGTTCAATGATGCTTAAAAGTTTTTATTGTAAAAGGCTTTCACATCCTTGGTTAAACTTATTCCTAGCTATTTTTATTATTTTGAGCAATATATCAGTTTATCGAAGTGTATTTTATTAAGCGAGGAAAAATAATTTTTTACATTTGCATAGACTATTTAAAAAACAAGTCTAGATTCAGAAGATAGTTATACTTACCCTCATCAACTCCATTTTCAGTTATTAATGGAAAGAGATTATTAAAGAACAAAGCATTATTCTTTAATACTTTCATTAACTCAGTATCTAGAGCCATATTTATTACAAACATACAGTGTTTGGAATCATGTAGTTTGCTTGTTAACACAGAAAGTTAATAAGCATCTCTATAGAGGTAGAGCATATTTTTTAAAAGATCTATACTAATTTCCCTGCACAACAAATTTTGTAGGATGTTATCTACTAACTAACACTGAGCTGTACAGCAGGGTTAGCCTTTTACACATAGCCATAAAGTGACAAGAAGATCTGAGATAATTTTGGAGAGGTACCTCAACTGTCTTCTATATGCAAATGAGCTCTGAGGGAGGGAAGGCAGACTGGCAGCACCCTAAGACCCCAGACACAGAGTGAGGAAGAGCAAACTTAGAGTCTCTCATCACCAACAGTTACACTTCTGGGTAGAAAAGTCAGAAACATCTTCACTGTGTTGTTAAAAGTTGTTATAAATTTTAATACTCTTTTCATATAACTTATTTTCTAATTATTACATTTTCTACATATATTGCTATTAGTGCTTCAGAATTTAGTACAAAGTATACTTGGTATGCTTTGAAGCTGTTGTGGATGAGATCGTTTTCTGATTTCCTTCTTGCTGTTGACATATATAAAAGCTACTGCTATTTGTTTGTTGAGTTTACGTCCTGCTGCTTTGCTGAAATTCTCCATTACATCCAAGAGTTTTATGGCAGAAGCATTTGGGCATGTAAGTCTAGAGCCTTGTCATCTGTAAACAGGGGTAATTGGGCCTCTTTCTATTTGAAATCCTTTCATTTTTCATTTTCATTACTACTCTGGCTAAGACTTTATGCACTGCGTTGAGAAGAGTTGAAAGAGCAGACAGTGCTTTTTTGTTTTTACTTTGCTAGGACATTCAGTTTTCCCCCATTTGGTCTCATGCTGACTGCATGTTTGATATGTGAGGGGTCTCTGCAAACACTACAGCCAGCAGAGCGTTGAGCCAGGGCAAGTAGGAAGGAAATTCACTTCAACATGACCCAGTAGCCAGTGATGTTATAAACTTCAAGAGTCTGACTCCAGATCGATTATTTTAGGTATATTTAAGTATAACATGATTTGATAAAAAGCTTCTTGGTGATAATTAACTCAATCTGTAGTGCACAACAAAGTTTAAGGCATGACTACATCAAAACTCTTGTAAAATACAAGTAACCTCTTCCATAAAGATGGACTTTATATATTAGCTAAGAAAGCAGGCTCAAGGTAAACATGCTCATGATAAAGGTCTGGGGGAGGAGATCATTATAGATTGATTGAGATAAACGAATTCAATATAAGAGTCCAGGGGAGCTATTGGAGGTGGGTGAGCTAGGGGAGCCCACAGAGGTCATCAGGCTATTAACCACATTCATTCCCAGGTTTCCCTAGGGCTTATCTATGAACACAAGGATGCACATGCCTCCTACAAGTCATAATAGTCATTATTTTGCTTAAGTATATTTCTTTTGTTCCTAGTTGCTTCAGAGATTTTATCACATGCTAACCTCTGTCAAAGGTCTTTTCTGCATCTGTGGAAGTGATAAGTGATTTCTGCCTCTAGTCCGTCTATGTCTTTTACATGTAATGATCTGTATATGCCTAACTTCCCTTGCATCTGGGAATGAAACAGCTTCATTTTGGTTATATAGTCTTTCCAATGTCTTAACTGGTTTGGTTTACAAATATTTTATTGATAATTTTTGAAATCATATTACCAGAGAAATTGGGTGGTAGCTGGGTAAACTTTTTATTGGCTCCTTATAGTCTGTCAGGGTAATTCTGCCTTCATCGAACTAGCTTACTTGGGTTCCTTTTCTTTCTATTTATGGGATAATTTGAGGCATACAGGAGTCAGTGCTTTAAAGGTCTGGTAAAATGTGGCAGTGAATTTGTCTGCTCTGAGCTTCTCTTTGCTGGGAGGCTTTTTTAGCACTGCTAAATTTTATTGATTGCCAAGGGCAGGAGTAAGTTGCTTATATGTTTGCATTCTCTTGATTTAACATTGGTAGGTCATATGTGCCTAAATATTGACCCATGTCTTCTAGATTTTCCAGACTTCTGGAGTGTATGATTTGAAAATATTTCCTAGTGATCAGATTTCATTAGAATCTGTTGTAACCTCTCCCTTTCCATCTGTTTTTCTTCATTTTGATCTTCTCTTTCTGTCAGTAGATTTGACTAAGGTTTTATTCAACTTGTTATTTTTTTTCAAAGAAACAAGTCTTTGATTTATTTTAACTTTGATCTTCACTTTATTGACTTCAGCCCTAACCTTATCATTTATTTCCATCTTCTGCTTTTCATTTTGGCTTCTTCTTGCCCTTCTTTCCTTCCTTCCTTCCTTCCTTCCTTCCTTCCTTCCTTCCTTCCTTCCTTCCTTCCTTTCATCCTTCCTTCCTTCCTTCCTTTCATTCTTCCTTCCTTTCATCCTTCCTTCCTTCCATCCTTCCTTCCTTCCATCCTTCCTTCCATTCTTCCTTCCTTTCATCCTTCCTTCCTTCCTTTTATCCTTCCTTCCTTCCTTTCATCCTTCCTTCCTTCCTTTCATTCTTCCTTCCTTCCTTCCTTTCATCCTTCCTTCCTTCCTTCCTTCCTTCCTTTCCTTCTTTCTTTCTCTTTTGTCATTCTTGTTTTTCTAAGAGGTAAACTATTCAATTATATATTTGAGTGTTCCCTGATTTTGTATTGATTAAATTATTTATTCATTTTCCATCCTGATCACAGCCCCATAGTCCCTCCTCTCCTCCCCGTGACTCCCTTACAAATACTTCTCACCATTACCTTCTCCTCAAGGAAGTGGAAGACCCCACCCTGGGAAATCCAGTTGTTGTAGGCCAAAGCCCATTCTCTCCCTCTGAGGCCCAACTAGATAGTCTAGTTATGGGAAGGGAAGCCAACGGCAAGCAACTGTGTTAGAGACAGCCTCCACCTTCAATTGTTAGGGGACCCACATGCTGCATATCTGGTACAAATATGTAGGGATCCTCGGTCCAGCCCCTGAATGCTCTCCTGTTGGTGATTTAGTCTCTGTGAGACCCCCGTGAGTCCAGGGTAGTTAACTCTGTAGGTCTTCTCGTGGTGGCTTTGACCCATCCAGCTTGTTCAATTCTACTGCTGACTTTTCCACCAGACTTCCCAGAGCTCCTGCTGATGTTTGACTCTGAATCTCTGCATCTGTTTCCATCCACTGCCGAATGAAGCCTCTCCGGAGTTTTGCTAGGCTCCTGTCAGCAAGCACAGCAGAGTGTTTTTCCTGATTTTTAATGTAGAACCTGTATTAATTCATGCCTCTTAGAAATAACTCTGCTAGGTTCTAAAAGTTCCAATAAATCATGTCTCAATTTTTATCGACTCTAGGAATTTTTGGTTTCCTCCCTGACTTTTTCAGTGACACATTGATTGTTCAAAATAGTACTATTTATTACCCACGCATGTGTGCAGCATTTCTTGCTATTGATTTTTAGTTTGATTCTATTGTAAGCTGATAAGATTTAAGAAAATGTATTTTTCAAGACTTGGTTTATGGCACAAAATATGATCTGTTTTTTTGAGAAAGTTCTATGGGCTACTGACAGCAATGTACATTCATATCTGAGTGGGGGACTGTTCAGCGGATGTCCATTCAATCAGTCCATTTGATGTGTTTGCTTAATGGTACTGTTGAACAATGAGCTTTCTTTGTAGATTTTTCTGACTGTGGTATTTTATTTATTGATGAGAGTAGGGAATTGAATCAACACAGTATTATCATATATGGACCTGTATTTTTAAGTGTGTTTTATGTAATTAAGGACCCGAACATTGAACCTGTATCTTTAAATTTTTCACCTTCTTAATGGATATTTTCTTTTAGTAGCGTCCTCTATCTCTTCTTGCTACTTTTGGTTTGAAATTTGCTTGGTCAGATATGGCTAATCTTGCTTATCTTCTGCATCTACTTGATGCCGCATGTGTAATTTTCCATTCTATGATTATTATTTCAGTTTTCCTGTATGTTTACCAATGAAACATGCTTATTGCAGCCAGAAAATGGTTGGATCTCATGTTCAGATTCAATCAGCTGGTCTATGTCTTTTAGTTAGAAAGTTGTGACCATTAATATTCAGGATTATCATTGAAATATACTTACTTCCTGTAGTTTTGTTTATTCTTCTTTTGGTTGGTTTGAAACTACTTGTTTTTTATTTTGCTGACCTTTAGGGTTTGCTGATTTTGCCAAATTGGGTGTTTTTGACTCTTCCTTAATTTTTATTTATTTTTCTGTTTTTATAGATTTTTCCTTCTTTCTTTTCCTTCCCTCTTCCTTCCTTTCTTCCTTTTCTTTTTCTTCTTTTTCTTCTTTTTTTTCTTCTTTTTCTTCTTTCTTCTTCTTCTTCTTCTTCTTCTTCTTCTTCTTCTTCTTCTTCTTCTTCTTCTTCTTCTTCTTCTTCTTTCTTCTTCTTCCTCCTCCTCCTCCTCCTCCTCCTTCATCTTCTTTTTATCTTCTCCTTCTTCTCCTCCTCCTGCCCTTCTCCTCCTTTCAGGTTGTGACTATCATCCTCCTCTGTATGCAGAATTCTTATAAATATCTTCTGTAATTCCGGCTTAGTGGCTGTGAAATGCTTTAGTTTTTACTTATTCTGGGATATCCTTATTTCTCCTTTAAGTTAAAACATAATTCTCCTGGATATAATAATTTCAGTTGTCAGTTCTTTACTCTGGGACTTGAATCCTTATTTTCCTGGCTTTATGGCTTTCGACTGAGAAGCTTGATGCTATGCTGAGTTTTGTTGTAACAAGTAAGTTATTATTGTTCTGTTGTGTTCACATTTTAATGTTAATCTATCTTGAGATTGTTTTTGTTCCTTGTCAGGTCCATGTAGGGTTGTAAATTCCATACATATACATACATACATATGTCATATACATATCCTTAAATTTTGGGAATTTGACAAGAATTATATTGAATATTTTCATGCCTTTAATTTTGAGACAACTCTCTTCTACCTCTATGAATTCTTAAATTTTCTCTCCTGACCGAGTCTCAGATTTCCTTCAAGTTGTGATCATGCTTGTTTGAGTTTTGACATTACTATCTGAATGTGACAGTTTCTTGACCTGTCTTTTACTGGTAGTGCTTTCTAGTGTGTGTGTGTGTGTGTGTGTGTGTGTGTTGACTGATTCAAGTCTTCGTTTTTGTTTTCCAACATTTATGATTTTTAACTTATTCAAAATCTCTATTTTGAAGAGGTATATTCTCTCCATGTGTGTGCCTGTGAGTATGTATAGGTATGTGTGCAGGCAGAGGACAACCTTAGGGATAGTCCTCATCTTCCTCCTAAGCCTCTTGTTTGCTGTTGTGGATGCCAGGCTATGTAGCCCACTTGCTTCTGGGGATTGTCCTGTCTCTGCTTCCCATCTCACTGTAGTCATGCTGGGTTTACAGGCAGGTGATACTGTGTCTACCTTTATGTGGATTCTGGATTCAAGTCTTGGCAACAAGCACTGTACCTGCTGAGCTATCTCCTCAACCTCTAAATTAATCTCTTGCTTCATTCATCTGCTTGTTTAATTCTTCATGAAGTCACTGCACATTTTTAAAAGTAGGGCTTTGAATTATTTGTTTGGTGTTTCAGTGACTTGTTAGGTTTTTTGTTATTCTTGTGTTTGTAGGTTTTGTTTTGTTTTCAGTATTTAGGCATGGTGAGCCTTTGGAGGTGTCTTTGCTTTGTTTTGCCTGTGATCTGCCTGCCCGTTTGGGTAGGTGAGTCTTTCATGCTTCTCCCACTTTTTGTGCATGTTGTTTCCTGTGGGTCTTCTTCCTAATTTTCTCTTGATCTTATTATCTCTACTATTTATACAAAAGAAACAAAGGACAGGAAATGATTTGTCAACAATAAGATAATACAGTTAAAAAAGCAATTAGGTATATCATTTATACCCACGATCAAGTTAGAAATAACAGTGCTATTGAGAGCACAAGGTCGATGTTTAAATGTTAAGATAGTGATAAGTTAAGAAATGAAATTGCCAGCCGGGTGGTTGTGGCGCACGCCTGTAATCCCAGCGCTCTGGGAGGCAGAGGCAGGTGGATTTCTGAGTTCGAGGCCAGCCTGGTCTACAGAGTGAGTTCTAGGACAGCCAGGGCTATACAGAGAAACCCTGTCTCAAAAAAAAAAAAAACAAATCCAAAATAACCAAAAAAAAAATAATGAAAGAAATGAAATTGCCAAGATATTAAGTAGGAGCAGGAGGCAAGGCACAGAGGGTTAAGCTTTGAGAAATAAGAGAGAATGGGAGAGAATAGTAGTTGCAGACAAAAAAAATCATAAAGCCCAATCACATGACATCCAAACTGAAGCAAAAAATAGCAAAGCAAAAAATAAAAATAGGAAAATAGTCAAATATTTTCATTGCTGAGATAAATGCAGATGCCCCTACCTCCAGCTTGTGTTTGAAGCTCGCTCTGCTGGTGGGAAAGCAGCTGTTATGTGTCTAGTGCCCGGATAGGGAGAAACAGAATGGCTCTTTGCAGTTTGCTTTCTGTGTATCTTCCCTGCCCTGCTGAGTTCCTGTGTGGAAATGGCTGGAGAGCTGTTCCCTGCTGCTCAGGGTATCTCTGGCCCTCGGCGTGAAGTGCCCTTTCTTCTCTGCTCTGCTGGTTGGTTACACTTTCCTCCATATATTTCAGTCTCTAAAACTGATGCAGACACATGCTTGTACTTTCTTTTGCAGTTGGACATCCTTGGGTTTCCAGAGTTCAGGATGCTTTTCCGCCATGTCTGCAGTCTGTGCAAGTTTGTGTTCAAGTCAACCGTGTTTTGTTTTTCATGGAACTTGTAGATGCAGTCAGATGTTTAGTAGAGGGAGGTAGGCTTTGAGGTTTGGAGATGTAATAGTGCTGAATAGTCTGAGCTCTCTGATTTTATGGTTGTCAGTCACGTCATAAGGATCTGTATGTGGGTAGCATGTGACTACTCTCTAGATGAATTCTGTTCTTATTCTAGCTGGATCTGTCGTCCATCTTTTTATTTTCCAAACAATTCTGTTAAAGAGTATAAGATGGTATAGGAATCCACAGATTCATAATTTGGGGAAGTGATTTTAAACAAAATTAAATTTAGTGTTTGGATAGTAATCTTCTTTAATATACTGTGGTTCATTTTGAGTATTCAAGAGAGGATATGACATGTAATATTTACCTAATATATTTGACCAAAAATCCTTCTAGATAGACCATAACATGATACCAATGTTCCCAGACAGCCTTGAAGAAACACTAGCCTAAGTCAGACTCCCAAATATGGCTAACAAACACTTCCATTATGGATATGCAAATAAGAAACCGAGTTATTTCAGTTTTTCTTTGTTGATTTAAATTTAAGTAAACATAATGGGCTGGTAGCTACCATGTTACAGAGTAGAGGTTCATACATCAGCATACACGACCCTTGTTCAAGCTAGTTTTATTTTCTGAGCTAAGTGTGGGTGACAGTTGAGGGGCAGAAGTGATAAACCTGTCCTGGATCTGCTGTGACAGTGAAAATTGCTTCCCGCTTGTCCCTGGCCCATGTGGATCTAGAGCCAAGACTGTAAGGCTCTTATCCCATCTGTGCATTTGAGATAATTATGCCTCCTTTGCAGACTTGCCTGAGTACTGACATTTTGAAGGACTTTGGGCACTGTAAAGTGCCAGGCAAATAGTGAGTTTTCATTCATAAGGTTAGCAACATTCTGCTGATCTCCCAAAAGGGGCTACAAAGATAGCTGCCCTGATTCCTGGTTCCCACCTCATAGAGTGTATCCTCCCATTTCCCCTCCCCTTCTCCTCTGATAGGGTGGTGGCTCCCCACCCTGTGCATCAAGTCTCTGCAGGGTTAGATGCATCCTCTCCCACTGAGGCCATACAAGGCAGCCCAGTGTGGGAACAGATTCCACAAACAGGCATATTATCTGGATTTGATTACCAGAACCTAGGTAAAAAGATGGGTATGATGTCATGTACTTGTAATCCTTGTGCTGGGGAGACAGAGACAAATGGAACTTTGGGGCTTGTTGTCCAGATAGCCTAATGACTCAGAGTCCTGGGTTCCAGTGGGAGACCCTGTCTAAAATACATGGAGGATGCTGCATATGCCTCCCTACAAATGGGAACACATGAGAGTGTACACACACACACACACACATACACCCCACAGGGAAACAATATTAATTATAAATTAATAGGAACAAGTGGCTTCCAGAACATGGAACGCACCTCACAAGAAGCTAATGCAAAGATGAATAATGGGAACTTTTGGCTTTCTGGAAATCCAGTGCTTGATATGGGGAAACCCGGCATGAAGAGAAATTCCTAAAATCAGTAATTTGAGATGAGAATGTTGGCTCTGAAGAAGGCATAAAGACAAAATAATGTCCAGTTTCATGAATCTTAATGAAAGAAAATCAATGAACTACCTAATGATCAGAATTCTTCCAAACACCAGCAGAACTGGTGCCAAGAGGACTTGCAGCCATTGTTGTTACGTGTGACTTGGGTTCTGATTCTAGTGATGCCTCCTTCTACATGCACAGTAGACACACAAATCCAGATCATGTTTGTGAACACGAATCTTTAGTACCACCTCTGTAATAACTGTCAAGATGGCCGTATCTACCTCCAAAAAAACCAAAAAAAGCAGTTTTCACAAAGGTTTAGTCTGGGTCTGGTGGAGGCTACAGTTATGCATCCTTTGTTAGCTGGGAGCCTTCTAAGCATAAAAGGGGAGAGACAATTCCCTGGTAGATTATTAAGACAAATATACTAAATTCTTTTTCAATATTGGTTAATATTGATTTCTAAATACTACTGATGTCTATATTTGGATGTTTTACCCAATGAACAAAATCTATTTTCAAAAGTACATTCTAATTTGGTAGTAGCCAACTTGCTAGCTTTCTAGCTAACTAAATTAGACTAGTAACACAGGTGGAACATAAAAATGTGCTTTGATGTTTATCTCAGGGCACAGCTGTTAACACAGCTGAGAGCTGTTGTGTTCAACACCAGAGGACAGACCTCTTCTAGCCACTAGCCACAGCCATCAGGAAGGACAGTTGCCCTACGGCCAACACGGTCCCGTCTATTTCTGCTTTAATGTATTGACAGTATTTCTGGCTTTTTTTTTGTTTTTGATTTTTTTTTTCTGACAAAGTCCTTATTGTCAATAAAAACAACACAAATTTGAAAATGATGCCATTTAAGTAAATATCTGGGAAGAGAAGTCACACGAGAAGGCTTTTGAAAATATTGGCATAGTGCGCAAAGAAAAATATTTCTTCTCATTTGTCTCCTGGGAATCTTATAAATGTTTCATTTTGTAACAGAATATGGAAGATAGCCAAGTGGCCTCCTGCAAATCCGGCAAGGCAGATTCAAGCACTGTAATAAAACCAGGACCGAAAGCCAGCCAGGTATGATTTTCTTCCATAGGTCATGTATTTCTTTCCCCTAAACACTGGATAGACATCTCTGGCTTTGCATATATTGCACATTTCTCCCATTTTGCTTTATCCTAATAAATTCCATAGCTGGGCTGGCCATGCCTTCAGCCCTGACTACGCTCATTAGTGTTTTCAGCAAATAACTCGGTGAGTGTCCGAGAGGGCCAGAGCACTGGGCTAGACTTCACAATGAGCCTGCTGGGTTCTGCATGGGACAAGCACACAGTGGTCAGGAATCAATACAAGTGCAGGTCAGTGCAGTGCGCCCTGCCAAGTGCTATAATAAAGGCTGACAAACGAGCTGTGGGAGGCCAGAGCTGGGAATGAGTCGTGTTTCTGGGAAAAAGAAGCATCGAGTCTTAGAGGATGGCCTGGAAGGAGATTAGGACTTCTCTGGGCAGCCTCGGGTGAGGGCTTTGGAGACTAGATAACACATCAAGGGAGTTACCCTTAAACAGGCCAGGAAAAGGTAAGCATGGTGGCAAGTGTAGTACGCTGTGACGAGGCTGGGCACATAGGAGGGTATGAACTCGTCTGTTCAGTGTGCATTCATCTGTCGAGTCCCGCTTGAAGGCCTTTCAGTCTCTTACCTTTGATGTCCTTACAGAGCCCCGTGGACAGCATCGCCATCTTGCGCCAGTTTCCGTTTTCCTCAGGGCTGCAAAGGATGTCTGTGATTGCACAGCTGGCTGGCGACCTTCGCCTCCACGTCTACATGAAGGGTGCCCCGGAAATGGTGGCCAGGTTCTGCAGCACTGAAACGGGTACTGACGTTTTGTTGTTGTTTGTTGGTTGGTTGGTTGGTTGGTTGTTTTTTTCCTCTTCTGAGAGGAAAGGCCTTCTAAAGGCCAAACATTGAAACCTCTGCATCACCATGACAAAGCACACGAAGACATAAACTGCCACAGTCAGTAAAGAGAACAGGTCGATTTGTGTGAGTGACAGTGGACAGCGGCACAGGAGATCCTGTGAGGCAGACGGGGAGACTGGAATATATAGACATAGAGAGTAAACATCTAGATGTCACATAGACAGAAGATACAGCCACAGTGTAGCATCAGGGCAAAACCTTAGGGACCTAGGGGAGGAAGGTAAGACTCCGAGAGAAAACCTAGGGTGAGGTAGAACAGGGTTTCCTGTCAGCCTGAGGCAAAACTGGCTCTGCTATTAGGAGCTGAGAAAAAGCAATGGAAAGGAAATGGTGTGTGTGTGTGTGTGTGTGTGTGTGTGTGTGTGTGTGTGTGTAGGGACCATGGAAAACCTGTGAGAGTCATATCTCTCCTTCCACCATATAAATCCCAGACCTGACACTCAGTTCTTCAATCTTGGAATCATGTATCCACTGAACAATCTCCCCCTCCCAGGGGGAAGTTTTTAAATTAATGTCTTTCTTTTATTGAAAATTGATTATTTTAAAGCACTACCTCTGATTATGGTTTCCTCTCTCTGAACTACTTCCAGCTCCTCACCGCCTCACTCCTGTCTGGATCCACATGCTTTCTGTCTCTTCTTAGAAACAGACATCTCAGAAGTAATAGAAAGCCAAACAAATTAGAATAGGTGGAAACGAACAAATGAATGAGAAAAAGGAGCTGCAGAGAAAGCATGCAGAACACATATAGATGCAGACACACTCGTTTGCATATACAGGACTCTCATAAAAACATAAAATTGGAAGCCATAATAAATACACAAAGGACCTGTAAGGTGTTTTCATTAAGCACATCGACACATTACGAGACAGAGACCCTTCAGGGATGCTGTTGAAGTCATTTTCTGTTTTCCATCTACGTCTTGGCATTTGGCCTACCCTTCTGAGTAGTTTGTTTGCCTGGTGAGACTCCTTTGGAGAAAACTAAATTTTAATTTGCAAGTGGTGATCAATTGGACATAACTTCTAAGCTGGGGATAAGGACAGGTATCCACTTTTCCTCCCGGACCCAGGACCCCATCTGGCGAAGCCCTGTGCAAACCCTGTGCATGCTGCCTCAGTCTCTGTGGATTCATAGGTGTGTGTGTCTAGCTATGTTTAAAAGGCGTTGTTTCTTTGGTGTCCGTCATCACCTCTGGATCTTACACTCGGTCACCTAGTTTTTTTTGCAGGGCCCGGGAGGAGGGATTTGATGGAGATAGCCCATTTAGGGCTGAATGTTCTGACATTTCTCACTGACGCATAGTGCCTGGCTGTGGGCTTCTGTCTTTATTTCCATTGGCTAGAGTAGAAAGCTTCTCTGGCAATGGCTGAGCAAAGCAATGATCTATGGGAATAGCAGAATGTATAAGGAGTCATTTTACTGCTAGGTCCATTGACTATCTAGTCTCAAGCTATATTGGGTATAGATTCCATTCCATAGAATAGCCATATTTTGCTTATAAATATTTTTAAAGGAGAAATATGTTAAGAAAAAATCGATTAGATTAAATTCGATGACATTAGATGGTTTTCCCAGTCACTTTTGTTTTTCTGGTCCAGACTCTGAGATGAGCTGTGTTATTTAATATTCTCCTAAACATATGCACATTCTAAGCGGTGGCCAAGTTTATAAGTAAATTGGTGCACTCAAATTCATGTGGATGAAACTGGCATTTTTCTCCTGGTTTTCATTTACTTGTTATGATTGCAGATAGCCACCAACTGTGCATAGAATTCTAGATTTCATGAATGTTTATTCTAACTTCTACATTTGGAGTCTGTTTAGTTTAACCTTAGAAGTGTTCCTTCTATAGGCCAAGGATGAAGGACTTGCCTTGCGTACACAGGATGTATCTGATTCTCAGAGTGGGAAAAAAAAAACAGACTTCCCTTTCAGATTTTGATCTTCCTCATAAATCTCACTATGTCTCTAACAAGTTATAGACTATGCTTGGTTCTGGTCTCTTTTGTTTGCAACCTTAATGAGAATCTTCCTATTGCCCTGCTGTGTCAGGAAGGGTCCAGCCTCTACTCTGCCGTTCACAACAGTCCATCCAAACCCTTTTGTTATCCTGACCTTGATGTTTCACCTCCCTCTCATATAAATAAATGTAGGCTAGGAGCCTCTTTGAGACTTGATCCATGCCTCTGGGAATATTTAGAAATACACTAAGTCTGAGATTAATGGGAATGTAAGGGTCAGCCATCGCTCAGGTTGTGGATGGATACCAAGGTGCAGAAGAGAGACTTAACAGGTTGAAGTCAGAAAATGCATTGGTAATAGAGTGGAGAATAGAACTTAGATCCTTCACCACCTCCACCACCACAGCCACTACTGTGCCATCCTTCAGGTTTCATCTGATATTCTCACACAAGTACATAAGAACCCAAAAAGAATTTGCAAATACAAAAACATTGTCAAGTCAAATCATGTAAGTGCTGCATTGTGTCATCAACCTTGTAAAGCAGGGATGTGAGCTGGGGACACAGCTCAGTGGATGAAACACTGGCTGCCTCAGCCTGACAACCTGAGTTTGGATCTCTAGAACTGGCGTTTAAAAGCTCGATGCATTACCTATGCCTCTGTAACCTCAGTGAACACCTACCAGGAGACAGGAGGCAGGGGCAGGTTGATCTCCTGCACCTTGCAGGATGGCCTAAACAGCAGTAAACCAAAGGAGAGATTCTTTCTCAAATCAATGAGGAAAGAGGACATACATGCACATACAGTGGTACTTGCATGCCTATATACATACATGCACACACATATGAGCATGCACACTTGCAAACATAAAGAATGGGCAAATATTTCTGCAAAGAGTCACACTCTGTGCATGTTTCAAGCCTCTCTGGCCACACAGTATCTGTATCAGCTCTATGACTCTACCTCTGTGGCCACAAAGCAATCACAGATAATAAACAAATGAGTGGACATAGATAGCTTGAAACTTTATTAATAAAAGCAAGCACTGCATTGAACGGATCTAGAACATTATCAAACCTAACCTGCAAAATTGGCTATTCATCTGGTTTCATTTGAGAAAACATAGTCCTGAGGTCTGTCCTTGGTGAATCCAATCAGTATATTAGACAGTGGTCAGATTCATCTTAATGGAGATGCTGTATCAAAATGGCTGGGGGTGGTTTAAATGACAGACCCCCGTCTCCCATAGTGTTGGAAACTGGGCTGTCTAAGGTTATGGTGCTAAACAATTTGGCTCCTTGTGGGGACTAGCTTCCTGACTTGTAGCTACCTGCTTTGATGCTATGTCCTGGTGAGGAGAGACCATCTCTTATACCTTCCTTTGACTTAATCCCACTCATGGGAGTCTCCCCTTCATGAGTTAATTACTTCTCAAAGGCCTATATTCAAAATACAGCCACATTAGAGATTAGGTTTTAACCTGGTCTAAGCCACGCAATCAGTGGGTAGCACAGCTGATGAGCAGGGCACTTTTAGCGTCTTCCTTTCCTCATCAGAGTAACATGAAGCTGTTTGTGACCTGTGTCTGTTTTGTGGCACAGAGTTTCCATGACGTGAATGATGAAGCACAGTGAAGACATCCTCCGGTTGCCTAGGTACCAGGTAGACCTCGGCGTGCCATTGCACTTACATCCCCTGTCTCTTCTCACAGTGCCTAAGAACTTCTCACAGGAGCTGAAGAATTACACAGTGCAAGGCTTCCGTGTCATTGCTCTCGCCCATAAAACCCTGAAGATGGAGAGGCTTTCAGATGTGAACCGTCTAGCAAGGTAAGGAATAAGAAATCAGCACCAAGGGAGGGTCTTTGTACGTGAAGGGGGGATCGCTAGAGGCGGACTGACAGACAGCTCATGTCACTAGGGAGTTCTTGGAGTCAGAGAACTGATCTCATCCTGTCCTCTGGTTTGGAAATGGGTAGCACTTGCTCAGATCACATGGTGGTTTGTGACAGGGCAAATATAGCAGCTGAGATTTCCCAGACCCCACGTCTAACCTCTGCCCTGTTCTATAGAGTGCTCATCTTAGTCTCGGGCTTTGTCCCCTCCTAACTATGAATTCCCATCCCACTTGTGAATGTCACTTGGCAGACTTGCTTGGAGGTCCCATATTTGGAAGGTTCCAGATTCCCTTTTTATTTCTGGAATTTCTCAGGTTTGGGTATTTCATTTCCCTCAATCTGAGAAGTAGCAAGTGTAAATTGAATTCCATATAGAAAGTAAAACTCAATATTTTTAATTACATTAAAGGGATGAATTGCCATCCTTAGAGAATAATCTATTCACTTCTTTCTTCCAGCTTTTAGGATTTCACTTTAAGTGATTCACATTAAAAGAACAAGAAGCTAAATAAGTGATTGCCTACATAGTCCTTATAGTTGATATATTAAATTTATGTTTCAAATTCAGAGATTTTCATTTCTTTTTTCTTTCTTTTTTTTCAGTTTGTTTTATTTTTATTTATTTATTTTTTATATGTCAAATGCTGCCCCCTCCAAGTTTCCCCTCATACAGTCCCTCCCCCCATTTCTGCTCCCCTTCTCCTTTGAGAGGGTGTATCCGCCCCCCCCCACCCATATCTCCCCACCATGACACATCAGGTCTTTGCAGAGTTAGGCGTATCCTTTCTCATTGAGGGCAAACAAGGCAGTTTTGTTGGGAAATTCCAGCTACAGTTTTAGGGAGAGGCCCTGGTCCAGTAGTTGGAGGGCCCACATGGCGACTGAGCTGTACATCTGCTACATATGTTCTGTGGGCCTCAGTCCAGCCCTTGCATGCTCTTTGGTTGGTAGCTCAGTCTCTGAGAGCTCCCAGGGATCCAGGTTAGTTGACTCTGTTAGTCTTTCTGTGGAGTTCCTATCCCCTTCAGGGCCTTCAATCCTTCCTCCAACTCTTCCACAAGAGTCCCTGACCTCGGTCCAATGTTTGGCTGTGGGTATCTGCATCTGTTTTAGTCAGCTGCTGGGTAGAGCCTCTCAGAGGACAGTATGCTAGGCTCCTGTCTGCAAGCACAGCAAGAGTGTCATTAGTAGTGTCAGGGATTAGTGTTCGCTCGTGGGATGGGCCTCAAGTTGGACCAGTTGTTGGTTGTTCATTCCTTCAGTCTCTGTCCAATTTTTGTCCCTGCATTACTTTTAGACAGAACAAATTTTGAGTCTAAAGTTTTGTGGGTGGGTTGGTGTCCCCATCACTCCACAGGGGGTCCTGCCTAGCTATAGAAGGTAGCTTCTTCAGTTTCCGTGTCCTGACTTTTAAGCACTTGAGCTAATGTTACCCACATTGACTCCAGGGCGCCTCCTGTAGATTCTCCCCACTCACTCTCACCTCCTGCAGCTACAGTTTCCATTCATTCTCCTGGCCCTTTGGCCCTCTCTCCTGTCTTTCTCCACACCTGATCCTGATCCGTGCCCCATTCTCCTCCCCATCCTCTCTCCCACCCAGTTCCCTCCTTCTGTCTCTTAATACTATTTTATTCCCCTTCTAAGTGAGATTAAAGTTACATCACATGGGTCTTCCTTCTTGTTTAGCTTTTTTGGGGGGGAGGGGTCATGGGTATCTTGTACTTTTTAGCTAATATCCACTTATCATTGAGTACATACCATGCATATCCTTTTGGGTCTGAGTTACATCATTCAGCATGATATTTTCTAGTTCCATTCATTTGCCTGGAAAGTTCATCCATGATGTTCTTGTTCTGAATTAACAGCTGAATAGTATTCCATTGTGTAAATGAACCAGATTTTCTGTATCCATTCTTTGGTCGAGGGACATCTCGGTTGCTTCCAGTTTCTGGCTTTTATAAAAGATGCTATGAACATAATGGAGCATGTGTCCTTGTATTGTGGAACATATTTTGGGCATATGCCCATGAATGGTATAGCTAGGTCTTCAGGTAGATCTATTTACAGCTTTCTAAAGAACTGACAGATTCATTTCCAGAGTGTTTGTACCAGCTTGCAATCCAACCAGCAGTGGAGGAGTGTTTCCCTGTCTCTATATCCTTGCCAGCATGTGCTATCGCTTGAGTTTTTGATCTTTGCCATTCTGATTGGTATAAGGTGGATTCTCAGGGTTGTTCTGATTTGCATTTCCCTGCTGACTAAGGATGTTGAATGTTTCTTTAAGGGCTTCTTGGACATTTGAGATTCCTCTGTTGAGAATTCTCTGTTTAGTTCTACAACTAGTTTTTTAATTAGTTTATTTGGGTTGATAAAGTCTAACTTCTTAAATTCTTTATATATTTTGAATATTGGCATTTGTCAGGTTTAGGGTTAGTGAATATTTTTTCCCAATCTGTAGGCTGCTGTTTTGTCCTATTGGCAGTGTCATTTGCCTTACAGAAGCTTTTCAGTTTCATGAGGTCCTATTTATCAATTGTTAATCTTAGAGCCTAAGCCATGGGCATTCTGTTCAGGAAATTGAGGGATGTTTAGTAATATAACTGGCTCTTACCAGTTGTATTTGAGTAGCAATGTATTTGGTTCAATATTACTATCTACAGTCTATGTCTCACAAAGATAATTGATACCTTACATGTTACCTGTTTTTCCATCAATAAACTGTAGGAGTGGGTCATCTCCAAGGAGCATTTCTGACATGTCATTTTCATCTTTGAAATAGAATCATAGAGCTCATTCAAACATATAATAACACCCTCAGATTTAAGACTCAAGGTATTGGCTATTCTTGAGTAAGCAGGAGATTCATTATACACAGGATGTTAAAATTTTTCAGACACAAATTTGAATTAGAGTTTTTAAGTCATAGTGAACCAGAAATTCACAAAGCTTGTGATAGAATGTGGAGAGCCTCAGCTGCCACATACAAGCACAGCTGTATTCTCATTGAAGAGTCAGTGGGAGAAATAAACATTAATAGAAGTACCAAAAAAACCCCACAAACTCTGCTCTCTTCCCATCTACTGGAATTTTCTCCCAAGAGATATCAGGAATCCAAAATGCTTCTTATTGTATAGTTGTTATTCTTCAACAGATTAAGATAATATTGTTTTGATTTTTATCAGGATAAAATTTAACAATTTTTTTCAGTCAGGAAAATAAGTTTCTTAGAGTCACCAGAAGACATTAAAAGTTTCTTGAAATATCTTAGAAAATTACCCAAAGTTGAAGCACTAATCCATTCTTAGTGTAGCAAATGTCTATGAATTTTCAGTCTGTGTTAGATGTCCAGGAGCTATACAAATGAATAAAATTAATTCCTTGGTCCCAAGAATTTTGTATCTTAATTGGGGAAAATAGAAAATAAAATAAATCTATAATATATTGTCTCACCAGTGGTTCTTAAATATCTTAGGGGGAGGAATGAACTAGTTGGGAAGAACTTTTCAAGCTACACATAGATATTTCACATAAAAAGGCCAAAAATGTCCTCTGAGAAGAATCATTCAAACAAAGATGTTAAGTTGCTAAGAGCTAGGAAGACCTCATCAGAGTCAGAGCACTGAAGGCGGAAGCAGTGGGTGCCATTGCTGATGGTGTAGTGTCAGCAAGAGACTCACATGCCTTGTCACCTGACTGAGGGGGTGAGCTGTAGTAGAAAGAGACACACTCCTTTATTTTTTGCCATTGCACCCATTGCTTGGTGTCACATCCATGAAAATGTGGCCAAGACTGATCTCAAGAAAATGTCCCCTTGTAAATTTCATCTTAGAGTTTCTATTTTCAGTCTTATGTTGACATCTCTGATCCATTTCCAGTTGATCTTTGCATACATAACTGTATTGATTACCATTGCATTGCTCTTACCCCATATCTATAGTAACAATAATGGGGGAGGCAGAGGCAGGCAGATTTCTGAGTTTGAGGCCAGCCTGGGTCTACAAAGTGAGTTCCAGGACAGCCAGGGCTACACAGAGAAACCCTGTCTTGAAAAAAAACAAATCCAAAAAACCAAAAAGAAAAATAAAGACTTTGAAGATTAAAACAATATATAGTTAACAATTAAAAATTAAGATTGGGAAGACAAAAATGGCATTTTTATATGTAGTTGATAATGGGAAGTGACTGTTTTAGGGAACAGACAAAGGATGGTGTGGACACAAAACAACTGATTTTCATTATAAGCTCCTGAGTTCCTTTCTTTTTAAGGTGTGCACTATTACATTTATAAAACATAGACAGAGGTTCTAAAGAAATGAAATCAATCAACCACGGGCATGCCACAGTGCTACACCTTAAAATCTCAATTTTCTCCGGACCCCAAAGGGAGAAAGTGGAGTCTGAGTTGACATTTCTGGGACTTCTCATAATGGAGAATCGCTTGAAAAAAGAAACAAGGCCAGTGCTGAAGGAGCTGAGCGAGGCCTGCGTCAGGACCGTGATGGTTACAGGTATGTGTGCTTCCAGAGTCTGGCAGTTAACACAAAGAAAAGAAGCGTGAAGTGAGCAAGGCCATGTGACTGAAGCAGACATCAAGTGCTCTGTGTGGCCCCATCACCTTGCAGCGCCCCCAAGCAGGAGCAGCCTTTGCTGAGGCAGCGACTGTATCTTCGACTATATCTTCTCTTCCCAGTACCACTTGTCCTATCCCAGACCATGCAAGTAGAACTACTGGTACATAGGCTGGGGAGATATCACAGTCAGTAACGGACTTGTTACACATTAAGAGCGGAGGGAGAGTCAGCTCCCATGTTAAAAGCAGACTGACTGAGGTGGTGAGGTGGTGCATGCCTGTAATGTCTGCACTGGGAGGTAGAGACTGGAGGATTCTGGGAGTTGTTGGCTGGCCAGATCAAGGAGCTCTGGATTCAGTCAGAGGCCTTGTATACAAATACACACCCATGAATGCACACAAACACACACACACACACACACACACACACACACACAATGAAGCATTGTGCATGATAAGCAAACCTAAGTGTGGCCTTGTCAGTGTTCTGTCTTGTGTTAAGTGCTGAGCCCAAGATCTCAAGGCTTTTGTGTTTAGTATCAATCCCAAGGTCAGAGTGTTCCTTCAGCCTGGCATCATTTGTTCACTGCTGAGCACTATCTGTTATCTCAACATTAGTCCTGAAGAGCTCATACATTTCTTCATTCATTCATGTATGGTTAGGAAACACACAGTGGGAGAGAAGTTGGCTTAGTGTTTGCGCACTAGAGACATACACTTGGGTAGGAGGACAGATAAATAGTTAAAAAACACAACACAGAAATCAGAGAATACATTCAGTGGGTAGTAACAAATGGACAGAGAGAGAAGTTTCAGTGGCTATCTCTTTTGTCATCTAGGTGACAATCTTCAAACTGCCATCACTGTTGCTAAAAATTCTGAGATGATTCCTATGGGCAGCCCGGTCATCATTGTTGAGGCTAATGAGCCGGGAGACCTTGTTCCTGCTTCTGTGACCTGGCAGCTGGTGGGGACCCAAGAGCCAGGCTCTGGGAAGAAGGTGAGCAGATGTTCACAGACCTCCAGCTGGGTCTGGGTTGGTGGAGTAAAGCCCTGGCACAGAGCAACCATCTGCATCCCGGAAGGCATCGTAGTAACAATCCCTCAGGTGTGTCTTTGAGTGTGGTACCATGCAGAGGGGTTTTGGTGGCATTTTGCAGATTCCAGGCACAAATTATCATCACCTTTTGCAAATGCCCTACTGCAGGCTGCAGCGACTGAGTCTGAGTCCCTGGATAGGAGGGAAATAAAGGCTTACCAAGGCACACCGGCAAGCTATGCAGCAGGTGCCAGAGCATGGTCTCTGATTCCACAAAAATCCATGGGCATCGGCATTTCACGGTGCCTTGCTGGAAAGCTGGCAAGGGTAAGGTTTTCCAGAAAGCAAGCTTCCATCTTGCTTGTCTGAGAAAAGCTTTCCCATTACAAGAATAGGAACAAGATTGCCTGAAACTTCACTTTTGTGTCACTCCAAAGCATGACCCTTCTGGTAAAGACGTATAGACCCTTCTTGGTTTCGGGCTGAACAACCTTTCACATTGTTTAACAGACATGGGTCTTTGGTGCAGAATACAGACTGGCAAGTACATAGAGTGGGCCTGCGTCATCTATATGAGTTAATTTTGTACAACATGTAGTAACGTAGCTTAAAAAAGACATCAATTCTCTCTGTGCCTTCTGCAGCTCCATAGTAATCATTTCACTGTGAACTTGCTCGCTTCATGCAGTGCCACTGTATCCGTGTGTCACAGAACTCTGGGCCTTCACTGATTTAACAAGCAGGCTATCTATGCTCAAATGCATTCAAATCCTGCACTGTTTAAGTTCAGTCCTAAGGAAATGTAAAGCCTGCTAATAAAGGCTTTTAGAGAGAGAGATGGCTCTAGAGAGATGATAAATCTCACTCATCATAGGTGACTGACAGGAAGAAACACTGGACACCATCAAATGTGTCCCCTTGAGCTGGCAGCCAGGAAGAGGTAGAGGTCGGCAGAGGGGGATACCGACAGGTGGTAGGGGGCGGGGTCTGGGGATGCTTGATAATGGTGCAGGGGACATAGGTGAGAAAGAGGCTCTGGTCACCATGATGGACGGGGACCCCTGTTTTAGAAGGGTCACAACAGAAGTTAAAAGTCAGGAAGGGGAAAGAGCTAGGTACTAAGAACAGAATTATGTCTTCTTGAAGTGAAGAAATAGTGAATGGTACAAGATCCTAGGAAACACAGTGCACATGAGGAAGAAGGAGAGAGATGTTCTTGCCCTCCCCACAGTTGGCACATTGCTATGAAGAGACAATCACAGGGAAGGATGCGAACTGTCAGAGCATCATAGAGTTCTACAATATCAAGGGACATTTTGCTAATCTTCTTCCTGTTAAGGTTGAGGTCCCATGGGTGAACAATCCTTCTGGTAAGCAACCCTTGGGGATGCGCATTTCTCTGTGCCACACACACAGTCACCCCCTTCCATGTGTCATGGGGAAGCAGCTCTGCTTTAGGAGCCCGTGCAGAAACAATGCCTTTTGATTTCAGGACACCTACATCAACATCGGAAACAGTTCTGAACCCGTTGGGAAAGGTTACCATTTCGCAATGAGTGGGAAGTCATACCAAGTGTTATTTCATCATTTCTACAGTATACTGCCGCAAGTAAGTGTCGATGGAACATGAGGCTTTGTCCGGGTCTTCAAGTGAGTGGAACGCAGAGTTAGGAAGGGGGAGGAGTCACCGAGAACTGGGCTTTGAGAATGTGCATTGCTGAAGGCATCTTGAATTTGCAGGAGGTTCCTGGTCCTATCTAAATCCACCAGACTCTATACATATGAGATACTCTCTCATATCTATAACATACTGTAGCCCCTTCAGACTTCAGTGCTGATAGATTCTCTCAACCTTGTGACTAGTCAGCCTCCCTCCTTCCCTCCCTCCCTCCTTCTCTTCCCTGACAACCTCAGAGTAGATCCACACCTCAGCCCTAATTGCATGTTAGCATCTCTGAAAGTCACTAGCCTACATCAGGCAGAGATCCAGTTCCCTGCTATCTAGAGCCTTAAATCACAGCAGAAGGGCACCAAAATGCACCACAGATTATTCTCAAAATCATTCATTATCTTGTCCTCCATGTGTCCTGCTTTAAAATAGTGCTGAACAGGGTGGCGCTGTCAGTGTGGTGGAGGAGACACATGGCATACACACTGAGGGTCACAATGATCCATTAGCAGACTCTAAAATATCCTGCCACCTCACCTTCCTTGGTAAGTCAGGGATCAAAGAGCTTGAGGCCTAGAGGCTTTGAGGTAGCTTTTCTTCCAGTCCGTATTGTGAAGATGGGAATCTGAACCTCAGAGGGGTTACGCCACTCAAGTAAGCTTTGCACAGCAAACTGGGAGATCTGGGAGCAGACTTCTCACATCTGGTTTGTTGCATTCTGTCTGTGGCAACAAATAATAAAATGAGCTGCATTTCCCACAGAATGCTCCTCCGATTCTAGCTTCCTTCTACCTCCTAGCTGCTATGTTAATGAAAAGTTACCCCTTCTTGGGAAAAGGAAGCAAAGTAATTGGGTCCAGAAAAAAAGTAATGGAGTTGTGATGGAGGCTTTAAAGTTCAATATCAAAGCATTACATTTCTCATCCCTGTTCCTGGCGTTGGATCTAATGCCACATACTCTGTTAAATCAGTGGTCGGGAGTGATTTTTCAGGACTCTCTGTTTTGAAACATTCTCCTTCCTAATCTTACTATGACAATTGTTTTTTTTTTTTTTTTTCATCTTTAGATTCTGGTTAATGGAACCATTTTTGCAAGAATGTCTCCTGGACAGAAATCAAGCCTTGTGGAGGAGTTTCAGAAATTAAAGTAGGTGATGGGCAAGAAATGAGCATGTGCCGGTTCTCTATGATAGCACAGCTGGCCACCCCATAGCATCTGAGGGTAGCGCCGTTAGTTGTTTTAGGTTTCTATAGATCAGGTATCCAGATGTGCCTCAGGTAAGCCTTGGCTCCTGGATCAAGGATGCACTTATGAAAGGACATAAAGTGGTGTCAGCCAGGACTGGAGCGTGTTTGTGCCAGTGGGGGGTGACTCTGTCACTACTTCCCTCGCGTTGATTAAGCTCATGTGCTGGAACAGAGACATGGGTAGTAAGAGGAAGCCAGCCTCAGATCCCTGAGATGTGGGTCACTCCATAGGGAAGACGCTATCATTGCAGTGGACTTCTGTATGTAATCAAGAGTAATAATGGAGCAGAGGAATGGAGGGAGGGGAGGGGAGGGGAGGGAAAGAAGGAATGGTGTTACTATCTTTCATTCCCTAATCTCAGAACAGTTTGGTGCCTTCTCTTCATTAGAAGCAAGTCCCTATGTCCTGCCCATACTCAAGGGAATGGACTTCACAGCAACATGAAGTGCAGGAGATGGGAACAGTTGAGGCACATTTTAGACACTGACTACCCCACAGAACATTCATTTTTGTGACCCATAAAGCACAGCTTACAGGAATATTGCCTGCTTAGCTGCAGAGAGAATAAATAATGTGGGCACATGTAGCTCAGGATGGGAATGCTGGGAAAGTGTGTGAGCTCTCCCCCAAAGTCATCAGCTTGATCTGTTAGAGGATGCAGGATATTTTTAGACCCTCTTGGCATGAACTGAAATGGCAGCTGGCAGGGACTAGAGACAGCAGGGGGAGATTCAGAACCCTCTCAAAGTACTAATGACCAAGTCCCATCTGAACGGCGGAGTTCTTGATGACACACCAGATCTACCTATTCATTCCTTGCCGAGTTACAGTTTCTAGCCTGAAGGTTTCAGATAGCAAAACGACCAGAGCGGCAAAGCCATCAGATCAGGAGACTGCTTCTTCCTATCAGGTTTTACCAGCTAAGCTCCTTAGCACAGTCTCAAATGCCTTCCATTAGAACTCCCCCCACACCCCTGCGTGCCATACTCTCAGACTAGGTAAGTGGCCGGGGTAAGTGCCTACTCATTTACAGGGTCATTATGTGGCACTGGATGAAGAGAGTAATCTTCCTGTCTCATTGCCTGAGCAACATTGGCTGATACTCTGAAAGCCTCATTCCCCTAAAGCACAATTAGCTTGGGAAGACACATTACGACAGAATGAGCTGTAGTCTTCTTTGTGGTCTTACCCTTGGCAATGCATATCAAGCATCTCTGAATGAAGGAAACCAATGAGATGATTATAGGTAGCGGTGACACTATGTCATAGTACGCAAATGTTTGTGATTTCACTAGCCCAGCATTAGACTGAATTTGTCTACATTGGACCGTGCTTAAATTACAGAAATGGTCAAAAAGGCAAGTTCTTACGGACCAACTAATAATAGGGATATCTTAACAGAACTTGACTTTTATCTTTTATGATCCAATTTTGGAAAAACGCCACTGAATCATTTAAAGCATTGCCACGAGTCACTGTCGATAAGTGTCATTCAGTCGTAATAGAAGGCTCAATGGACTCTGCATAAGAAATCCCTTTTCCCTGGCAGCAACTTTAAATTTTATCCTTCCACTTAGATTCTGATTGCATTCCAAGCCCATATACATGGAGTACCTCACTGCTCTGAGACATACCAAGAACCAATGCAGGCTCTAATTGTATCTGCTAAGCCCTTGTAATGTAGAAACTGAACTCTCTGTGAAAGCAGTTTGGCCGGGTTAGGCTGTGTCCTCTTTCTTCCCATTAGGTTGAATGTGAAGTGTGTAATCATGACCTTATTATAATCATGACTCCTCAATCTTGAGCTTCATAGGGTGGACACAATCAAGCTGACATTATTTTCAAGTGTGTGATTACTGTCATTGCTGATGCTTCTGGTGTCATCACTGTCATTTCAGTGATTGAGACAAATTAAGTCAGGGCCCTTTTCCCTCTCAGACAAAGATTCTCCAAGTCATTTTCTTGATTCCACATTTGTTCAGGATGGGCACACACACACACACACACACACACACACACACAGGAGTTAATTATAATGGGAGTGATTCAAGAGACCTTCTGACCTGTTGGGTTTTGTATCTTCTTTTCTATAGTTATTATGTGGGCATGTGTGGAGATGGAGCCAATGACTGTGGGGTGAGTACCCATGACTTTGGACTTAGGTGAACACAAGCAACACTTTGGAATCTCTCTTGAGCTCTCCAAGACCCCCTAGGGCCTCTTCATCCTTCCATCAGCAGACCCGTGGTCATGCTTACCTCTCCCTGAGTGTGGCTTAGAAATAGAAAGAGCTAAGACCACTTCTGCTGTCTTCTGGCAATTCCCAGAATAATAAAGCAATGCTACTGATGCTCCCAAAGTTTGACCCATTGGGGACTTTACAGCATTATCTTCTTTAAGCCTTAAGGCTAAGGCTATAAGCCTTTAATGTTACTTACAAGGAGAGAAAGCCTCTGGGAGATGAAATACTTTTGTACAAGGTACAGAGCTGGTAAAGCCTTAGAGAAGAAAAGGGTTGGAATTCATAAAATTTTAATTATGCATAAATGGCATTTATTCCCTTCAAACCCACTCTGAGGTTAATTTTTGAAAATCAGATTTTGCCCATATTGTTATGAAATCCTAAATGGTATGGTTTTTACACTCTGTAGAAAAACTAAAATTAAGTGAGTCTTGGGTTATTCTTCATTCCCAGCAGAAGGTGAGTGTATATTATATATTCTGACTTTTGAAGACGTGGGTGAAATACCAGTTGACTGTCAGGAGTATTGGTGTACTTTAATAGCTAACTGTGGTGCTTGAATTGAAGAACAGGACTGGGGATAGAGCAGAGTAGTAAAGCCTTTGGTGGCACGTGTGATACACTGTCAAACAGTGCAGAAAAGGAGAACACAATGGAGTACTATTCAGCCATTAGAAACAATGAGTTCATGAAATTCTTAGGTAAATGGATGGAGCTGGAGAACATCATACTAAGTGAGGTAACCCAGTCTCAAAAGATCAATCATGGTATGCACTCACTAATAAGTGGATATTAGCTTGGAAAACTGGAATATGCAAAACATAATCCACACTTCAAATGAGGTACAAGAAGAACGGAGGAGTGGCCCCTAGTTCTGGAAAGACCCATTGTAGCAGTATAAAACAAAACCAGAACAGGGAAGTGGGAAGGGATGGGTGGGAGAACAGAGGGAGGGAAGGGGGCTTATGTGACTTTCGGGAAGTGGGGAACCAGAAAAGGGGAAATCATTTGAAATGTAAATAAAAATATATCAAATAAAATTAAAAAAAAAAAAAGAAAAGAAAAGGAGGAATGAGGGGAAGCAGAGAGAAGAGGGAAGGCGAAGGCATTTTAATTTCCAAAGCTTATAAGAAATGTAAAATCTGCTTATTCATTTTACTTTCCACTTAAATATTTTTCCAATGTCGGTGAAAATATGTGTTCATACTTAAAGGCTTATTGTACATTTTTTTGCCTGTGTTTCATAAGAAACACAGTTAGCCTATTCATCCAACCTAGGGTGAATAGCTATTGCTATTAATTATGTGACATTTATTGCAAAACAAAAATACCAAAAAGTCATAATCTGATGGAAGAATCATGCATGAATTAACCTGGCCATATGGCTGACAATCTTGAACTATATAATAGAGGCATAAACACTGAAGGAGAAGGGAAGAGAGAGGCGGTGTTCTAAGATGAACTGAACTGGAATCTTTTAATCTATTGCAAAGCAAATGATGCTATCAAGTCTACAGAGCAACCTGAATACAAAATTTCATTTGGGCTTTCTGGCTTGCCTATGGGCCGGTCTGTTGTATGTTCTCTGGACAGCCTTTAGCCTTCATCAGAAGAAATAAATAAGCCCTCTGTGAAGCAACACCCATACGACCATGGGCCCATGGGTGTGTGTGCCTTGATTTTGGCATCTAATGGTGATGCTGTGTGCTCCACACTCTTTACCAACAGTTAACTAGTTGGTTGGATCAATCAGCAAGAAAGTTATCATTAGATATCATTCCTGTTTTTTTCCATGAAGATGGCCCTACTAAGTGTAAAAACTAAGATAGTGTAAGTCTCCTACCCATGGCCATCCATATTCTGTCATTCTTTGTAAAGATTTTTTTCTCTCTGTGTGTGTGTGTGTGTGTGTGTGTACGTGCAAGTGCCTGAAGTGTCCAGAAGACCTAGAATTACAGATAACTCTGATCCTCCCAACATGTGTGCTAGGAACTAAACTTGGGGTTTTGAAAGAGTAGTATAGGCCATTGCTTGCTAAGTCAGTGGTCCTCAACTTGTGGGTCATGACCCCTTTGGGGGTTGAATGACTCTTTCACAGGATTTGCATGTCAGACATCCTGTGTATCAGATATTTACATTACAATTAATAACAGTTGTTAAATTACAGTTATGAAGTACCAATGAAAGTAATTTTATGGTTGGCGGTCACCACAACATGAGGATCTGTATTAAAGGGTAGCAGCATTAGAAAGGTTAAGAACTACTGTGCTAAGACATCTCTCCAACACTTGCCCCATCCTTTTATAGAAGTCTTGAACGAGTGCTCTTTCATTTGCTGATGATGTACATGTGCCACAAAGATAGTATAGTATATATGCATGTGTGGAAACATGCACATGTACACATACATGTTTCTGTAGATCACAGTGCAGTCCATTCCTCTTCCATGGTGACTTTATGGGTTAGGAGAGACAGTGTATATGGATGAAAGCGCATATAAACAGAGGCCTAAATATGTACAGATACAGTATTATAACTGACATACAACAAACAGCCTACTATTTGAGTAGAAGGTCGTGGTTTGACGTGGGTGAATCATTCCAGGCTTTGAAAATGGCGCATGCGGGCATCTCGCTATCAGAACAGGAAGCATCCGTGGCATCTCCCTTCACCTCAAAAATAGCCAATATCGAGTGTGTGCCTCACCTCATCAGGTAAGCCGAAGCTTCCCCTGTACCTCACCACAGTGGCTCATTGTCTGTCTCAGGAAGCAGGCAGAACTGGACACTAAGTCCTAACGACGAGGGCAGGTGTGGGTCTAGGGCAAGCATTGGGGTGGGCCTGGTGCTGTTGGACCACTAGCCAAGGAATGGTTCCTGTTGCTTTCTCAAGCACTAACAAACCCACACAAAAAGTGATTTTCCTCCAGTTTTAAGAAATAGATGGGTGTGTCGGGTAGACTGCTGAAAGCTTTCTTTGCTAATTAAAACCTTATATGTCTTCTCTTTCCCTTAATTTCATATACTGGGTAACTTCTGTGATATTTGACCAGGAGTTTGGCATGGGTGAGAGGGCAACATAAGAATCCGTCATTAGATAGCTTCTACCAACACTATTGTATGCTTCTAAAATAAACATTTGAAAACCTCAGGATGTTGCCACAGGTATTAAGCTTCCCTGGAGATTAGGAAGGAGGGACATGTGTTTGCTTTCCTTAACTGAATGCCTTTCAGATTCATTTCTACTTACATTTTAAGTGTAACAAAGAATAAAGCATCCAGTTTTATATTTTGTTCACAAATCTTTCCCCCTGCTGTTCCTAGATTGCCTGGGGGTAACTGAGTATCTCCAGGGCCAGTGAGCTGGAAGGTAGCACAGCTTGCTCTGAAAGGACAATCAGATGATTCTCTATCACTTTCTTGGTGCCTCAGAGCACAGGGTGGCTGGTGGGATGGCATCAGGCCTGAAATCCCATGCCCTTCCTGCACATCTGCTAGCAGCTGGATCACGTATCCTTTGTCCCTGGGCATTTACATCTCTGTTCTTCTGTACCCTTGAGCACCATCACCACCTGTGCCTCCAAAACACGACTGTGACTGATGTATTATGCATCAGGAATGTATTTACAATGCACTATGTTGGTTTAGAATACAAGACATGATATAAGATTTCTGGTAGGAGTAGATGACTTATTATTAAGACTTCGGGGTAGACTCTCTTTGCTTCGGTATTTCATAGCTTCAAAAACTTAGATCTAGTTCAGTGTTCAGCTCTTTAAGGCTCATTTTGTCCTTTGGTATTCTCTACACGTGCTTATTCCTGGGAAAGAACCCTAGAAGGGCGATGCAGTACAAGTCTTACATGAATAGGTGTAGGTCCACTGGTTTCCTTGTCATTCTTCGGAGCACGAACCACTGCTTGTTATAGTTCAATTCCTTGTGGGAAAGGCTGTATCTTATTATTATTATTATTTCTTTATCGGTGTCTAGCTCAAAGCAGAAAATCCAACGTTCAGCTGCAGGATAGGCAGATAAATGTACAAATTACTAAATTTCATAATCATTAGGAATAGCCGTGATCTTGGAAACTCATGAAGACAGCTCTTTTCCTGCCCTTAGAACCATGTTTTGTACTTTGTTTTGAATGTGGCTGTCTTAATTTTCTTGAAATTATATACAACTGCAGGGGAAAAAAGATGAAGTCATAATGTTTATGTCAGACTTGGGAAAACAATCCAGGCTTTGGGTCTTTCCTTGGCCTGTTTTTTATTTTTTCTCTCCATCCTTTGTCAAAAACAATTGCTAGCTGTTCACAGCCTGGTGGGAAACATCTGCCTGAAGTAGCCTGGCCCATCTCCCAACCTAACACCCATCTTACCTGAGGCAAGAAGTTAGTCATTTGGCTTCCAGCTCTGCCATTTTATGTTTCCATATAGTTCTAACATCTTTGAATGGAGCAGGTGCTAGTGTCGCTAGGGACTAGAAACAAACTAAAGCCATGTGGGCTCATGTCCACCTTGGCAAGGGGAAGCTGCGAGCCAATGAGCTTCATTCTCACCCTCTCCTCTGATCCACTACCCTCCGAACAACCTCAGCTAAAAGCCATTTTTTCCTCCAAAGGATGAATATGCAGTTTCCAAGCTGTAGTATCGATAGTAGTCTTGATCTTTTGAGCTCTTCACCAGCCCAGAATATTACCTTTGTTTCTTCCAGCAATATCACAGATGGCAAAAACCATCAGGACTCCATTTTAGAGTTTTGTAAAATTCAAGAGCACTGATCTTAACTCTGTGTGTCTGAGAGCCAGGGAAACTCACTCAATTCTAGGAAGCATGCTGAGATAGAGGAAATTAAGATCGAGTCAACGCTTGACACCGCAGGTTGTTATAATGCTGCATTATGCTTACGCTATACCCAATAGTATTCTCACTGCGTGGAGGGAACAGTGAATTTCCTGATTCTGTTTCTATTCTTTTGTAACAATTCTTGGTGTAATGTTGGTACTTCATAAGCCCTAAGTAAAAGTGGGTCAAGAGTCAAGGAGGAATTAAGGATTGAGGAAGAGACTGCCCAAATGACTGGAAGGTTGAATAGGTCATGGTATTTCGTTAATTAGTTGGTGCTTGCCTATCGCAGGCAAGATGCTGAGTTTGATTCCCAACACTGCATAAACCAGTGGATGCCAGTTATACAACATTTGGGAGATGGAGGTAGAAGCATTAGGAGTTCAGTGAATAAAACAAGAGAGTTGAGAGATGGCTCAATGGTACAAAAACATTAGGACCCAAATTCAAATCCCAGGCACTGACATGAAAAGCTTGGTACAACTTTGTTTGCCTGGAACCCTGGTGTTTGGGATCAGAGACAAGTGGACCCTGATAGCTCAGCAACTAGTCACTTAACCCAACAATAAGCTTCACACTTAGTGAGAGACATTGTCGTAAGTCACTAAGGTAGAGATTAATAAAGGAAAACATTTGATGTTCTATTCTGGCCTCTCCATATTTGTTTATCTATATACTAACATGCATATAACACACACACACACAAATTTAACAAAACATACAAAAAAGATTATGTAGTTTTCTTGGGATATAGCTGGTAAAATATTTGCCTAGTATGTAGAAGGACCTGGATTTTTCCAGCACTGTAAAAAGGTAAACATAAAATAAGCAGTCCTTGAAACAATGAATGGATGACTAAGTGATTATATACCAACAAGCTATTAAATAAGAACACCTTGTTCAGCCTTAAGTGCATCAGCCATATATTACCTCCTCTAGTGGGGTACTCACATCACACTCTAAGGCTTGGGGTTCTCATGAAAAGAGGGGAGAGAAAGAATGCGAGACAAGAAAGTTGGTCTACGCCATGAGCGAGAGATGGCTGTGCCACACGTGAACTCATAACAGTTGCAGTTCACTGCACAGCACATGCACAGACCTAATCCCTAAGCATTCAGTCTCGAGTTGTACTGAACAGCCTCATAGGGGCTTTTCCCTGACTAAGGGAGCTGCTGTCTGTCAAGCGATGCCTTCAGAGATACCATCGCTGGTGAGTTACTCATGCTTCAATGGCTAGCTTCCTACAAGTGCTCGCTAGGGTGGCTCTGGCTAAACCTGTTGCACGATTTTCCCTTGACAATCAGTGCAGAGAAGGTCTGTGATTGGACAGGGGGAAGGGGGCGGAGCTAAGAGCTGCAGAGAGGGAGAGAGGGAGGAGAGGTCACAGGAGAGAGAGGAAAAATGGAGGCCCACATAATGTTATCAAAAGGTTAAAATATCACAGACCTTCTCTGCACTGATGTAATTGGGCAGGGAAAAAAAATCCTGCAACATAAACCTAGTGGGTTAAATCAAAGCAGAAACAAAATTATAACCAAAAGACACAAAAGTGAGAGGATGAGTTGGTGCAAGGGGTTAGGGTTTTGTTAAGGGTGGGAAGGGGATAAGGGAGATGAGTTCTCAAATGTATTATAAACATTACATACCTATGTGAAATATGCATATAATGTATTATATTAATTATATTATGTGTTATGAACATTGCTAAAGATGAACTATTTTTTAAAATGAGCTCCTTTTAAAATATAAAGACTCGGGGCTGTGTGGCTTATGTAAGCAGTTTTTGTGTTTGTTCTCAACAGGGAAGGCCGGGCCGCTCTGGTCTCATCTTTTGGTGTCTTTAAATACTTGACCATGTATGGCATCATCCAGTTTATTGGAACATCACTTCTGTACTGGGTAAGAATTAAATTCATTTCTTCTCAGTTCTAATTGTATCTATAATGTTGGGATGTGGATCCTACACCGTTTAATGTTTATAAATGTATGACATTTCCTCAGAAACAGGTGCCTACAAACTTGGGAACCTGGTGTGCTTCATGTAGCCTGAGCTTAGAAGTCAGGAATACTGGATATGTTGTCTAGGGTGTTGGTTTTCTCTGGATAACCTGAAACTCTTGACCTCTGTAATCCCGTCTCTTCCTTGGGGAATAAACAGAGCTTGAGAGAAGCCTAAATATAACTCGGCAGGAAATGGATCTGCCTCCAACTGTGGAATAATTTTGGCAAAAAGACTCAAAAGAGATAAAAAGGAAGAGAAGTTTTTAAATTTTATTTTGAAGGACAGCAATGCTGAAAAGCTCCCACACTGGAACTGTGTGTGTTCCTAATCCTACCCAGAATTTAATAGAGCTAAGTGCATTATCGGTAAAGAATAGCAATTTCTTAAAAATTACAAAGGAATTTTAAAAAACAAATGGTAATAGCCATTTTGCACACAGGAGCTATGCATACATTAAAAATAATCTTCATTATTTCAAGCATAGTTTGCTCTGTAATAAAATGATCCAACACACTCAATGGACACTTGGGGAATTAAGCTACTTTATTGCTTTGGGAGGATAATTAAGAGGTAAATGGAGAGACCAGGGATTGAGGTATCTTGTCGGTTACCGCTGGCAAGGGCATGTAGGAGGCTAAATGACCGCCAGGTGGGGAGGGAGAAGGAGACCCCATCCAAGCCTTACCTTCATCCAAAATGCAAAGTGGGGTCTTATCCTTGGACGACTCCCATCTCTGGAAAGTTAATGACTTACCTTTAAGGTCTCCACAGTTCTATGTTAGCTGTTCATATTGAAAAATCTAAGGCTACTGTTGGATAATTTTCCTTGTATTTCTGTTTATGTGTGATTTTACCACTCAAAGAAGAAAGGATAAGATGATGTAACCAGGGTCCACAGAGATGAATTGGTCAGTAAAGTTTTGCTGAGTTCAGATCCCTAGCACCCATATAAAAGGTTGGCTTTGGGGATACACACCTATATTTCTAGTGATGCAAGGCAGAGACAGGAAGCTCCTGAACTTGACAGTGAGTCAGTCTAGCCAACTGGTGAACTCCAGGTTCAATGAGAAACTGTCTCAAAAAACTAAAGTGGGGGTCCATAGAGGAAGACACCTGATAGTGACCTCTAGCCTCCACACATAAGTATATGGACACATACCCCTTCACATACAAATGCACGCAGTATATGTTTAATACTCAAGAGCATGTGTATACACACACACAGACACACACACAAGGTAAGATGGGGAGAGCACTAGTGAGTATATGAGGAACAGTTGGGAATCAGAAGGCACAATGCACCTACCTTTTCATAAAAATGAGTGCAGAGCTGAAGGGTCTGTGGTAGAGTTGGAATCAATCGACCTAGCAGCTGTCCTGCTGTTCTGAGCCACATGAGCTCATCCTCCAAGCACCTCAACCTAGAAGCTCCTACAGAGTCTTTGCAAAGGCCAGTGCACGTTTTCATGCAGACGTTGTCTGTACACTCATAATCAGACCTCAGTATGGAAGTCAGTCACAAGCTGTGAAGTGTGTTGGAAGGCGTGGCTGGTCAAGACCCAGCAAGGACAGTCCCAAGGTTTGACTTTTCGGCCTTATGAGTTCAGTTCCAAATGTGAATGGAAAAACTAAGTTCTGTGTGTACCCAGACCTCAGGGAGGCAAAGTTAGTGGACTAAAGTCTGCAGTGGGTTTATTTAGGGCAGTGGTTCTCAACCTGTGGGAAGCAACCCCTTTGGGGGCATTGAATAACCTCTTCACAGAGGTCACCCCAAGGCCATTGGAAAACACAGATATTTTTATTACAATTCATTACAGTAGCAAAATTACAGTTATGAAGTAGCAATGATAATAATTTTATGGTCAGTGGTTACCATACCACAAGGAAGTGTATTAAGAGGTCCCAGGGTTAGGAAGGTTGATAAGCACAGACTAAGGGAGAGGCTGTGTTCAGTTTGGGACCACGAGTGAGCTCCAGACTCACTGGGCTATCATTCAGTGCATCCTCAAGGTGGATACCAACATGGGTTGAAGGAGTTAAGGCCTTGACTTTAAATCATGCCTAAAATCCCATTAGAAACGTTCAGACCTGTGCTGAGAATTCAGCTGTCCAGGCGGATGTGACAGCTGCCAAGGGTAATATGGTCAGTAAGAGTATGGTAGGATTTTGACAGAGCCTAGGAAAATAGCTACTAGGGTCATTTAGTCTAATGAACTACTGAAGGTTTTTAGGTCTGTATTTTCTTTTCTGAAAGAAAAGAAGAATGGGAAGCACTGTACCAGACATGATACTTACACTGTTTTTTTTTTCCCCCAGCAACTCCAGCTCTTTGGTAACTACCAGTACCTCCTGCAAGACGTGGCCATCACACTGATGGTCAGTTTAACAAGTAAGTTTGTATCTATTTGTGAAGTCCCAGAAACATACAAATAAGGACTTGGTGGGAAAGTGAGGTCTATGAATTTATTTAAAGCAACACTGGGGTGAGTGGAGACTTGGAGCCTCTGGACCTGCAGCAAAATAGCTGAATAATAAATAGGCCTAACCTAATAATATATAAATGATATAACCTACATAATATAAATATAACCTAATATAAATAATAAATAACCTAATAACAAATAGGTCTAACTCAATTATATATAAATGATATAACCTATATAATATAAATATAGCCTATTATAAATAATAAACAACCTAATAATAAGTCTTTCCCCTTAGAACCTTTTAACGTATTCTTAGTTCTTTGTAGTTTTGTGTCCTGTCCATAGAAAAATGGGTAAGAAATCCAGAAAGGACTTTTCTTTCTCTTTTTTTAAACCCAAAGGTCACTTTCCATTATTCAACTACATTTCATGCTGTCACAAAACTGAGTTTCCCGCTATGTCTTTGACTTGGGAGAACAAATGCTAATGTGTGATTCTGGTGCAGATCTCTGGGATGTGAGGTGTGGGTCATGGCAGCCAGGGCTTGCTTCCTTCTTTGGAGATGACACTGATAAAGTGCTTTTGATCAAGGAACTCGGGGCTTGATACTAACTCTTAATAAGCAAGAAAGGTGACTGCCTCAACAGAAGCAGGAAGAACAATGGCCCTGTCACTTTCCCTTTGTTCAACAGCGAGGTGTTGTGAAAAACAACAGATAAAATACCCGACGTCGGCAGGACATTAATAACCTTGACGCATCATGTCACATCTTAAAACACAAAACTGATATTGAGCTCATCTCTCATGTCTATCCAATGATAAAATTTACCAGTCTCTATGATATAAGTAATATCAATTTTGATTATTAGGTTGGAGTGTCTATTCCAAGCCTATTATATATCTTCCACTATGTGTTATTACGATTCATCTAACTGAATAATTTTGAATCAGTGATAGTGATTCTATGATGCTGGGTGTTTTTAAGCAATCTGGGTGATTTATTTATGAATGATGCTGGAAAGGGAAGGAACCCCAGGAGATTCCAGAGCCTGTGCTCATAGGCAGTGCTGTGGGCTGAAGGCCACGCCTGTCTTCTAGCATTGAAAGATCTCCTGGGAACAAGGCATGCATGTGTAGACACATAAGTAAATAACTCAATTGTGACAATAGTGCATTTTTCCAGTATGAACCTTAATCTTGGGACTAGCAAACATAAGGAGCCTTGACAACGGTCATCACAAAGAGGTCACATGCAACAGTCCTTGACTTTAAAGGAGGCAGATGAACACTCACATTTTTCAGCCTGGCATTCAAGACTCCAGCCTGATCTGGCCTAACTTGCTTTTCAGACAATTTCTTTAGCTGCTCCCTTTCATTTACCTTACAGTGTGGCCAACCTGAAAACCTCGAATCCCATGTTATTCCCTTCTACTGGAAATGCCTCTCTTTTAGTATAAGGCTCTTTTAAAAATTTAAATTGTTATTTGGTGGTGGTGGTGGTGGTGGTGGTGTTTGTGTGTGTGTGTGTATGTGTGTGTGTGTGTGTGTGTGTGTGTGTGTATGTGTGTGTGCACCACATACATGTGCGCACACTCATGGAAATGCAGTACCGTGGGACTGTAAGAACAGGGTCCAATCTTAATCGATGAGATATCTCTGTAGTCCCAAGCAATTTTGAAATTTGCCCATCTTACCCATGTTACCGTCAATCCTATTTCTTCCATGAAGCAGCTTTTAATGTTTCCTCCTGTCTCTCCTCTGATGACAGATTATCATTAAAAAATAAAATAACCCTCCTTTCTCTAAGCTTCCAGAGCATCTGCTGCTGTCAGTCCACAATCTATTCTGAGTTTGTGTTTCTTCCAGTCATGAATGTAAACTCATCAGCTAAACTCTACACTGGAGCCATGAGCCTTTGTACGCCTCCACATACAGAGAAGGAGAACAATGCTAATGGGGCTTTCCTACTGGGTGGAAGTTTATGGACCTGAATATTTGACAGGAGTGAATGATAAGTGTCAGCTGAGCACCAAGAAAGAGGATGGCAGCATCTCCATCGTATCTTCTAAAGAGTTGCGTACTGGTCCTTCTGTCATAAGCGTATTCCCCTCGCTACCCATCACCTGGGTATTGATTCCATTAAACACTATAGCAGTGACTACTGAGGGATGCTTTAAGGAGAACCAAAGGACATGTATGAAGTCTTGTTGTCCTCCCAGGATTGCCACACTCAAAAAAAGAGAGTCATAGGAAGTATTATAGGAAAGTCCGTTTTTGAGGGGACATTGCGTATTTGCTCACCCCATTCATAGCAGCAATGACTCCAGAGAGAGGGGAGGGTCATGAAGGGAAGCTATATATTATTTATCTTGTAGGTAAATTAGAAGCCATGGAACTTATTTTTTAGGCTGGAAGTAGCGTAGCTAGAGGCTGCCCAATGGGGCAGGCTGCACAGTTTTTTAACAGTATGTACTCTGAGAGACATTTGAAGATAATATTCCTGAAGAGTTGGAAGGAGAGAGTCCCATTCACACCGGTCCAGCCCAGCCCACAGGGAAACTGTACAGCCCACCAGTGAGCCCTGTACCAACTGCTAAGTTTAGATAGTTGCCGTGGCAGAGCATACCTGCCAAGAGGACAGTGAAGCAGCACCTTGGATGCAATGATAGCTTTACCATGGTCACCTTATCCTCTGAAGCAATGTGAAAAGTAGGTGATTGCCCAAGGAATGACAGAAGCAGCCAAGCCCTTTTCTCCCACTGCTAGTCCCAAGCCACTGGATCTCTCATACCTAAAGGTGAGATCATTACAACATGGGTACTGGCCGGGAAATAATCTACCCAAGCCATGACTAAATTAACAAGGTTGGGAAAAGAAAATATCTGAAGGCAAAGTATGATGAATAAACACACTGCTGTTTCTCACCTTTAGCATCCCTGTCACAGTTTTCCTCAGAGTTCAGCCCATAGATTGAGTCAGCTACATGGTTGTTGATCATTGGATAAAGTGCCATTGTCCTGATGGTATACAGATTTTGATCTGAAACCCTTCTGAGACCCTCTTCTGCTAGAGGTAGCTATGCTTCTGAATAGAGACATCTCAGTCTGCTACAGAACCTGTTCTGAGAGGCTGATTCTCAGGGGATAAACAACTGAGATGAGAGTCAGCCACACAGTACCATGGATAAGGGCACAGTGGTGCCTCCTCCATGTCAGTCAGTCAACCCCATAAATAATACCATGAAAGGGATGTAGGAAAGCCCAGAACAATCTGTCACACTCCTGCGCCAATTCTCAAACAAGATTAGAACTGTTGTCCATGGTTCAGAGTTTCTAAAGAAACCAGCCAAACTGAACACAGTTTGATTCTTCTCAACTGCTCACCAAGATGGCCAGTCTTCCCAAAAGAGGAGACCATTGTGAGACCATTCGGCATATTGTGAGTCTACTATTCCCTGTACTGTGATGAGCACTACATAAGCATCATTTTAGCTCTTCTGCAGAACCCAACAAGGCCATTTCACTCAAGGAAATTGCTGTCTCTTAAAAACTTATCAAAGATCACAGAGTTCAAGACACATGCAGCTAACAATACAAGTTATGATATATTAAAGAAAAAGTTTTTAAAATGATGTCAGGACAGAAGTCAGTTGAGAAAATGTACACCATGAAGTACAACTTGACCCTAATCTGCGTGGGAGTTCATACTAGTAATACATTTGGCCTCTTCAACAAGATCGCCAAATTATCAAGAAAATAGAGAAAGGGGATGCCTAAAAATTACAATTCTCGAAAATGCTTGAAATTAGAAACTCTGGGGCGTCTTGTCCTAAAGATGGCTTGCACACCAAAGGGTTAAATATTGGGCTCTCTTTATTCCCAAGCATTCATCCTCTTTCTCCTTCAGTCCAGCTGAAGGTTTTAATCTGTTGTCTTCTACTTGTTACCATGGAAATGTCCTAAGAGGTGATCTTTCAACTGAAGCTCGATCATTTTTGCCTGTTCACTTGTCTCTCCATGGCTAATGACATCCAACTTTCACTGTCCTTTCTGCAAGTCTTTTGAAGAGAAAATACAATGGTGTAGCATGGCCTTAGGACAGTCATTGCAGTGGGTGAAGGTAGGTTCCAGCCAGCTTCATTTAGACTTAATATTTCAGTATGTAGGAGAAGGCCAAATGGGGACAATTAGGTATGATGATGCATCCTTCCATTTCACACATGGATTTTTTTTTTTTTACATAAACCTCATCAAATGACAGTGACCTTTTCTGAGTGTGACTCTTCGGAGACCTTCAGGTACATCCTGGAGACCTTATGAGACACACTCAGAGCTTTGCTTCTAGGTATGGTGGATTTATGATCCACCTGAGATTTGGCACACATAATTTATGATATATAATTTCTCATATAAATGCATCAAATGATTTCAAGCAATTAAAGACCATAATTTGAAATGGCACATTCTCCCCTGTAGCAGGCTTGGTGTGAGACTTAGCTAGAGATAAAAGGTAGAACAAAGCAGGATTTCTTTCTCAGGGAGCTCGCGGTCTGCTGGGTTGCACGTGTGAACAATAATGACTCAATGTCCAACAACCTGCAGTAGGCCACCAGTATGAATAATGCACTGTGGGAACTTGGATAAGGGAAGGATTAATTTTAGGTAAAATATATCATTTAATTAGTGAGTGTTCCTCTGTATGCAGTCTGGTAGAGAATGTTGTCATCTTCATTTAAAGGAAATTTGGACAATTCAGAGTTTTCCTGCCTGGTTATAAACAGTACTGCTCACCACGCTGGTTCAGGGATCCCACTGTGTTCTTTTAAATTTAGGAACTCTGTCCTGCCACACACACTACAGAGCAGCGATCACAGGCTTTAGGGTCAGACCTTCTTGTGTGTGTATCATTGTCCTGCTTGCTACTCATTGAGTCTTTAAAAGAATCTAGTTTTTGATGTTTATTCATCTACAACATTTAGAGTTTGATTTTTTTAGTAAACACGGATAACACATATAGAATGTTTGGAACAATTTCTGGAATGTAATGGGTGTCCCAAATCAGTAATTATTTTCTATTATACCATGAATACATGTTTCTTGTTAGAAATATTAGCAGTCTCTGGTATAGAAAATGTTAAAATACCCAGTGTAAAAATATCAACCAGCTGGTGCCACAATGCCCCTGCATCACAATTCACCACCCAAATCAGTGGCTTATGTCAGTAATTTCTCCCAGTTTCTGGGCCGGAATGTTGATTGCCATTCAGCTGATCTAGGCTCCTCAGCCACTGTTTTACACTGTAAATAGTTTATTTTGATCAAGTTGAACTCAGGTCAGCTCCACTTTTCTCATCCTAGGGCCACAGTGAAGGGCCAGACAGAACATTTTCACCAAGATTCACAGAAAGCAGAGCCTGACAGCATAGTGAGCCCTGAGCGATTGTTTGAAACTGATGCTGTCATCACCGTGGCCAAAATTCATACCAGAAAGCTCCAATTGAACACCATCTCTATCCAGTCAATTACTCGGTCGCCCATGGTTTTGTGTTGAAGATGGAGATAAAAACTGTAGTGAGATTGTGTGGGAGAGCATACTGATAAGGTGGAGGTCCATTGCGAGAGCTGTGTTGACACCCTTTGGGGGCCACACAGCCTCCTCATGAGTTTCACAGCAGCATCTTGGATGGTGGTACATAGAAGGTACTGTAATGTCCACAGCCTCTGCCTTCTGTGTCTTAGATGGAGGCTCACTGCACACTCTTCAGCCCTGACCATAGTCCATTTGGACACCCCTTCTGAATGTACCCAGATGGTGACTTCTGATACCAACAACCCACAGTTAGACCAAATATCACAGGTTGATGCCACAACCACCAGATTAGCTTCACTTCAGACACCAGACACAAGTTTCGGGGTTCCTAAAGCATCTGCATTTTGACTAGCTATCTACAACTTAGGGACTCTACTACCTTCTATCTTGTATTTAATGATTTGCTCATCCACAGAACCAGTGAAAGTGTATTTACTACCACAGTTTTATTAATAGAAAAATGATACAAGCTAGAATCTAATCAAGGCGAGAGACACAGGGAAGAAATTCTGGAAAGGGTCATAAATTACTTCTACTGTCCTTCCCTTGTAGAATTGGGGTGCTACATTCTTCTGGCATACACATGTGTGATTGTGTACACAATCCGGACAACCAGAGTTCAACTGCATTTTCAAGTCCAGATTTTATACTGAGGTTTCATTATCTAAACACAACTGATTGAGTCATTTGCTACAAGGGTGAACACAGCCTCTAGCTCCTCCACACGTCCAGGTTTGTGACCTGAAGCCCAATTTTACAGATGGTCAATAAGGTTGTAGCCAGCTCCATTCCTGCATGACGTTGTTAGTGACAATCTCTTCAATGTCACCATCATCTTTCAAAAACTAATTTTTTTATTTTGTGTATATGAGTGTTTTCCTGAATGTTGGAATGTGCACCACATGTGTATCTACAACCCACAGATGTCTGAAGAGGATCAGATCCTCTAAGTGGAGTTATAGACAGTTGTGAACCACTATTGCCCTCTGCAAGAACAACACATACTCTTAACCACTAAGCCATCTCTCCAACCCCTACTATCAGTCATCTTTGCATAAGCTGTTGGGGCCCTTTTATGATACTGTTGACTGAGTAGCATATAGATTAATTGACATGTACAGATTAGTCAGAAATGATGACTATTTAACTCCTCATTCCAACTATCCACTTTCCTGTTTTTCTTGATAGACATTTGTTCTGATCATCTTGTTTTATATATCATTTCTTCTGAGTCCATTGGGGTTGGGAAGGATGGATGTCATGTGATATGGTAAGTCTATTGATTACAGGACCTTTCAGCCCATTATCTTTTGCTCTTGAAAGTTAAACCAAAGCATGGAGGAGATGAAGGTTGGTAGAAATGAATATGCACCTGTATAATGGGCTTGAGTAGGTGTAAACCTTCAGTTAGTGTTTTCTCAAGCTGAATCTTCCTCAGAGATTCAAGATGGTATACACCTCATGTTTTATCCTCAAACGTGAAGCTATAAAGGAAAAACATGTCCATGTCTTTCAGTGAGCATAAACCATGCCTTCCCAAAGTTGGCTCCATACAGACCAGCGGGACAACTGCTTTCTCCTCAGTTGCTACTCTCAGTCTTCATGAATTCCTGTTTCACCTGCATTGTGCTAGTTTGTACATTTCTCTCCGTGAAACAGCAGCCTTGGTACTGTGAGGTCTACAAATACAGGTGAGTTGATTTCCTTAGTAATATAAGCAGTGCCATATCACAGTGTCTGACTTGATACCAACAGAAACTCTAAATTTTAACTAACAAAAATAATGCTTTCATACTGAAAATCATAAATGATAGAACTGAAACACATTTAATGGGTGGCATGCTAGGTGAGCAGGTGGAAAGGGCAGGAAAGATTTGTCACCTTGCTTGATAATGAGATGATCTTACAGCTGATTGACTGTGAATGTGTTCATTCCTTGGGGCATGGATTTTATGTAGACCAGGGCTTTGGGAAACACTTCCTCTCCCAAGTAAGAGACTAACTCTGGCTTCTGAGGAGGATAGTCTCTGTTATAACTAGTTAATGATGTTACTGTAGTACATAAACAGCCATAGGCAATACATAAAGTCAAGCCTTATTTTTCCTGAGGAAATATTATTCTCCTTTTGAACTCAGGCATGAACGCTCTACTATGAGTCTAGTGGCATCAGATCTCCAGAACACAGAAACATAAGCAGAGAGCCAGTGTGTGATATATAAGATCTTCATTTAGACTCTAAAGGCAGCAATCCAAGTATAACTTGGAATATATGGTCCTGTAGAGGTTCAGAACCAAGGGCTCCCCTAATTTGGAGCAAATACACACAGTGAAGAACTGTGGTTGAAAATAGGAAAAAGCAGAGAAATAGGAGAGGCATTGGCCAGCAAATCAAGATGGCCCTGGTTCTATCACTACGTGCACCACACTAGCTCTCACCTTCCTTATCTACAATGTGATTGGACAGAGTTAGGTGCTTTTTAGTGCTAGCTCTGAAATCCAGGCCATCTACCTCAAGAATCTGAAGTGGCTCTCCGTAAACATTATTTAACAAACTGACCATCTACTGAATATACAAAGCATATTTACAGATCTTGTAGAATCCAAGTTAGTAATAATTAAACTTAGATGGGTATGGTGATGCTTACCTATAATCTCAGCACTAGTGAGTATAAGGCAGGACGATCATGAGCTCAAAGCCAACTTTGGCTATGTAGCAAGATACTTTCTGCCTTTATTACGGTTTCTATTGCTCTTACATAATACAATGACCAAAGAAAACTGGGAAAGAAGGGCTTATTTTTGCTTATAATTCTGATAAAATGCTCTATTGCTGAGAGACTTTATGGCTGGAACGTGAGGTATGACCTGAAGCAGGAACTATGGAGCCTCCTGGCCTGCTCCCATGGCTGCCTCAGCCTGCTTTCCTACACTGTCTAGGACCACCTCCCCAGGGGTGCTACTACCTGTGATGAACTAGACCCTCCCATATTAATCACCAATCATGAAAATGACTTGCCTGTAGGCCAGTTTGATAGATGCATGTTCTCAATTGAAATTCTCTCTTCCCAAAGGGCTTTAGCTTATGTCAAGATGATGTAAAACTAACCAACTGGCACACTATTTCAAAATGAAAAGGAAAAAGAACCCTTGCATTTGATGTCACATTGGGAAAATCAATTATATGTATAAGATTTTGAAAATTAACTTAAAAGTTTCAAGCTAAACAAGAAAGCCAATTAAAACTAATTTTCAGGTTTCATCATTGTAAAATGGAAGAACATTACAAATAGGTCAACCAGAACTGACAAAGCCTAGATCTTAAAGACATATTTTGCTGAGTAAATATTGTATGGGCCCACTATGGTAGATGTCAAAAAATGTAAATTAACTAATATAAAAATACACAAAAAAATTCATAAAACATGAATAAAAATAAAAATATCTTAACAAAAGAATTCTAAAATAGTGAGCTAAATGCAGCAAGAGGAAAGAATGGGGGTGGGGGAACTAGTACTAATTCTCATCCGAAGTTAGAAGTAATGAGGGTTGAAGAGTAAATAATAGTGCAATTAATAGGAACTCTACATCCAACCCAGAAAGTCTGCAGTGTGTCAGGAAAAGCAGATATTCCATCAGGAGAATAGGGAGTATCGGTAGGGAGCTTGGCAAAGATAAGACTAGAAAGCTAGGTTGAGGTCCGAATGTCTTCTAAGTCAGGCTGAGAAGTCAGAGCTTACCTTGTTAGTATGCTAGAGCCAATCAGAAGGGCTATGCTGGGTCTTTACTACAATTCCTTAGCTTGAGGAGACAGTGGAATAGGGAAACAACTCAGGGCCCAAATCAGGAGGCTTACATCAATACATGAAAGAGAACACACACACACAGATGTACACGCATGCATACACAGGTTCACACACATATCCACAAACACATACACATACCCCTAAACATGCACAGAGACACATACGTACATATGTACACACACATATACACATTTACAACCATATCCACAACCATACACATACACCTAAATACACACACAAATCTATATACACATACATATAAATATATATATACACACTTATACACATCCACATACACAGACATACACACATATACATAAACATAGACACACATAAATGTCTAATCATACACATGCACTAAAGCACAGATATATAAATACATATTCTGTTCATGCACTACATTTACTATTTGATTTGACAGGAATTCCATAGAAATTATCACCCAATGCTTCTCAAGAAAGATTATCTGCTCTACACAGGGGACGTACAGGGAATAGGTTTGATATCTTCTCAATTTTGTTTCTGCTTTGTCACTGTAAGAAGTAAACAAGATATGTCTTGTCAGCCACCAGCTGGAACAGGTCGAAAGCTGAATTCACCTGGTAGTAATTAAACTACCTTGTTACATACTAAATAAAAGCTTTTTAAAAAAATAGCATAGACAATTTTCATAATGCTGGAAATTCTTTCATAGTGAATGCTTTCTGGTCAACCAAAGTAATTTCTCAACCAACATGAGTTTGGAGCGAAACTGGACTGGAAATGCAACTCTGGTTCCTGCTTCTGTGCTAAGTTTCGAAGGCACTTCTTTGTGGCCCCTCGTCACCTTCAACTGCATCTCTGCAGCATTTATATTTTCTAAGGGAAAGCCATTTCGGAAACCCATCTACACAAACTGTAAGTGTGCATGGCTAAAGGTTCCATTCTGAGTCTTTTTCTGCTCCCACTCCCTTCCCAGAGTCACAGTTTACCAGCAAGTGAAATTTTGATCTCTCTGGCATGATAACTGAATAAAATGGTCTTAGATAGGAGAGCCAGGGGGCAGAAAGCTGCTCATTTGAGGATACACAGCCATTACTAAATGGTTAAATGAATAACCGTCATCAAGGACCATTCCATACACAAGCTTATATGTCAAGAGATTTTTTTTAATTATTATTTTTTACATACCAAATGTTGCCCCCCTCCCCATCCCCTTCCAAGAGTTCTTCTCCCAATCCCCCATCACCTTCACCTATGAGAGGGTGCCCCCTTGGGGCATCCCCCTTCCCTAGAGCATCAAGTCTCTATAAAATTAGGCTCATCCTCTCCCACTGAGCACAGCCAAGGTTATTTCTCTGCTAAATATGTGCTGGGAGCCTCAGACAAGACCCTGTATGCTCTTTGGTTGGTAAATTAGTCTCTGGGAGCTCTCAGGGTTCCAGGTTAGTTGGCACTGTTGGTCTTCCTATGGGGTTGCCATCCCCTTCAAATTCTTTAATCCTTCCCCTTAACTATTCCATATTGGTCCCCAACCTCAGTTCAATGGTTGGCTGTATGTATCTGCATCTGTCTCAGTTAGATGCTGGTAGAGTCTCTCAGAGGACAGCCATGCTAGGCTCCTGTCTGCAAGCACAGCAGAGCACCAGTAATAGTGTCAGGTGTGCATCCATTTCTTCAGCCTCTGCTCCATTTTTGTCACTGCATATCTTTTAGACAGGAACAATTCTAGGTAAAAAATTTTGAAGGTTTGTTGATGTCACCATCCTTCCACTGGGACCCTTGTCTAACTACTGGAGGTAGTGTCTTCAGTTTCCATCTCCCCACTGTGGGGCATTTCAACTAAGGTCACCCACATTGAGTCCTGAGAGTCTCTCACATCCAGGATCTCTAGGACTTTCTAGAGGTCCTCCCACCCCCACCCCCAGCACATTTTTATTCATTTTTCTAGCTCTCTGGGCTTCTCTGTTCACCCCCTTAACTGATCATATCTCCTTTCCCCCTCCCCATTTCCTCTCCTACCGTGGTTGCTCACTCCCTTTGCCTCCCATTGTTATTTTGTTCCCCTTTTAAGTAGGCTTGAAGCATCCTCACTTGTGTCTTCCTTCTTGTTTAACTTCTGTGGAGTGTATCATGGGTGTTCTGTACTTTTTGGCTAAAATGTACTATCAGTGAGGACACACCATTCATGTCCTTTAAGGTCTGGATTACCTCACTCAGAATGATACTTTCTAGTTCCAGTCATTTGCCTGCAAAATTAATGATGTCCATGTTTTAAATAGATGAATAATATTCCTTTGTGTAAATGAACCACATTTTCTGTATCCATTCTTTGGTTGAGGAACATTTTGGTTGTTTCCAGTTTCTGGCTATTACAAATAAGGCTGCTATGAACATAGTGGAGCACATGCCCCTGTGGTATATTGGAGTATCTTTTGGGTATATGGTCAAGAGTAGTATAGCTCGGACTTTAGGTAGAACTATTTCCAATTTTCTGAGGAACCCCCAGATTGATTTCCAGAGTGGTTGTACCAGTTTGCAATCCCACAAGCAAAGAAGGAGTATTCCTCTTTCTCCACAACCTCACTACCATGTGCTGTCCCTTAAGGTTTCGATCTTAACCATTCTGATTGGTATAAAGGAGAATATCAGGATCATTTTGATTTGCATTTCCCTGATGACTAAGGATGTTGAACATTTCTTTAAGTGCTTCTCTGCTGTTAGATATTCCTCCATTGAGAAATCTGTTTAATTAATATACCCCATTATTAATTGGGTTATTTGTGTTGTTAGAGTGTAACTTCTTGAGTTCTTTATATATTTTGGATATTAGCACTCTATTGGATGTAAGGTTAGTGAAGATTTTTTCCAAGTCTGTAGGCTGCCATTTTGTCCTATTGACAGTGTCCTTTGCCTTACAGAAGCTTTTCAATTTCATGAGGTCCCATTATCAATTGTTGATCTTAGAGCCTGAGCCATTGGTGTTTTCTGTTCAGGATGTTTCCCCTTTGCCAATGTGTGTTCGAGAATCTTTCCCACTTTCTCTTCTATTATATTCATTGGGTCTGGTTTTATGTTGAGGTGTCTTTTAAGGACAGCACAAGTTTACCTCTTATCATCTTCATAATGCTGGAAAAATTATGTTAAGTCATTTATGTCTCTATTGTGTCATCTGTAGAGTGGGAGGACTAATATATGACCCCTAGTCCTGTGGTGAGAGTTAAACAAAGCATTTTATGTAAAGGGTCTAGTACTACACATAGAAATGTCCCACATTTATAAAATAAGTTTTAAAAAAATACAGTACATTTGTCTAAGTAGAATATAGCCAAACCCAAAGCAAAACTCCCAAAGTGTTTGCAGCCACAATCAATACCTCTAGGCAGGAAAACAAGCAAACTGGAATATGTTCTTCCACATTTTTGTGAGTGGAAGTAGATACTGTTAGTAATTGTGCCAGCTCAAGCAGAAATGTAGCAAATTGAGATGTGTGGGCATCTGGTCTACTACACAGTTGGCTTTGCTGTGTCAGCATTATAAATAATTCTATATCAAAGCTACTCACACTGCATGGGGATGTATCTGAGTTACTATAATACATGCATCACATGCACAAAACCCTGAATTTAATCCCCAGTATCACATAAAACCATGAGTGGTGTCATGTGACTCTAGTCCTGGCACTCAGGATGTGGAAGCAGGATCATGGGGGTTCTGGGTCATTCTGGACTACATAAGGAATTTGAAGCAAAAGAACAAAAACAAGGCAAAACAAAACTCCTATAAATCATTTCAACTCGCCTCCAATTTCCTTAAGACAACAGTTTCAATTATTTGGTGAAAATGTTTCAGGTTTAAAGATATGATTAAACTGATTACAGAGTATTTATAATAATTTTTATTGGTATGAGTTGTTTTGTAGAGGGTCATTTCATAACAGTAGAGCTAGTAAGTGATATGTAAGAGCTACACTAAAAACTAAATTTTGCTGATCTGCCTAGAGTTTCTAAAGTGGGGTATTCATTTCATTTCAATTTGCATTTTTATCTTCAGTGAAGAGAAATATAGATCTGTATTATTAACCATGTCATCTATGGCTTGTCTGCATGTTTTAATCTATTCTCCTATTGGATTTCTGCTACTCTCCTTATTTATCTTTGTGAGCTGTTTATTCCTTTGTAGCCATTTTTTCCTCATTGTCTTTATGCACAGAAGGGTTTTTCTAATTACAAAACAGAAGAGATTATACTTATTTATTTTTAAAATGTTTTAATGCTTTTTAAATTTTAATACAACATGGTATGTTTACTGTGTGGGTCGTTAGTGTACCCAATTAATCAATGTTTCTAGCATATTTTTGCACTATTGAATATCTAATATTCCTTTCATTCACTCACTCCCCACTGAGAATAACACTAGCTTCATCATATCTATGTTCATGTAAGTTATTGCTTCATTATAGATAATTTGTAGTAGACACTGTAAGTCTGTGTTTCCTTCATATATTATATATCTGCGTAGAGCTAATCTGCTGCCACAGTCTCTTCTATTCCACTGATGCTGCATACAATGGCACTTTAGCAATTATAGTCTCCTGGTTTACTTAATACACAGCATGTGGGTGGTATACTCCCTCTTCATATTTTACATTATCTCATTTCATGTTTTTTCTTCCATATGAATTGTAGAATTGTCCAGCTTCAAAACTTCTCATCTGGGATCTTGACACATTGGGAAGAATTTACCGGTTGACATGATTCAATCTTCCCATGCAGGGGCATTCCACAGACATTTGTTGTTTTCTTGTTCTTGTGACCAAGTTTGGGAATAGAGGCAGCCTAATAGAGGAAGGCTTCATCTGTCTTACAGTGTGAAGTGACATGGTTCATCATGGCAAGGAAGGCTCAGTAACAGGAGCATGAGATGGCTGGCCATGCTGTCATTGCAGGCAGGAAGTCAGGTTTACAAGAAGTGGGCCAACACTATAACTGTATCTCAAGGCCTGCCCTACTGACCCACTTCATCTCATGGTGCTCCACATTCCAGAGGTTCCATAACCTTCTAAAGTAGTGACCACTAGCTGCACCAAGAGTGCCTGTGCATCAGCTGATGGGAATATATTATAAGCAAAGTATACCACACTCTACCTTTGGTCACATTTATTTTACTTTCTCATTAATATATGTAGTTTTCTCTACTATAAGATCTGTACATTTAATAACCTAGTCCTATTTGCTTTTCTGTCTGTCTTATGAATGGCTTTTTATTTATAACCGAATGTCATTGTGACATGAGAAAGGTGTAGGGTCACTTTCACTTTCTACCCAGAATCCTTTCTGACCTTTGTCGTTAATCCTTGAGAATTAAGTGCTTTAGAAAAATAATGATTCATTTAATCATAATTACTTGCACACAGAGATATCCCTTCTCTTTTTTAAAGAGCTAAATGCCTACCTATGTTTTCTAATGAATGAAATCCAGAATTCAGGACAGTGTTAGATAATATATTTAAAAACAACACTTGCAGTAATTTTCGCTTCAATTGTTTTTAAATATACTTTTGGCTGTTGGTGAAGTGGTCAGGGAAAGATGTTATTATATAAAGAAAATGCACCTTTGTTTGCATGAATCAAGAGAGCTTTTAGAATCCAGTGTAGGAGACAGATTTCAACAAATTCCTTCATATCATCTACCAAATAAATACTCTTTCTGTGTCTTCTTATCCAATGCTACAGATTGTTATATTAGTATTTTTGTCACTAAATCATATCCTACTTCTTGTAGTAGTTAATTCTTGAGAATATTCTACTTCTTGTAGTAGTTAATACTTTCACTAAACTGAATTTTGTAACTCTTTGAAGATCTACATTTCATGCTGCAATTCTCAGCTTTTTGGTATATTCTTGTTAGGTTTCAGTTTTAGACTTAAAACCTGACTTTTTTCTTTCCTCTATAAAGATTTTAATAGATAGGAATGATTTGTTCTTTGACAACTTGCAAAAGATAGCAATAAATTACTTGGCTCTAAATCCTTCCTTTAAAATGTTTTATTTTAAAGGTTTGATTCAGGTAATACTGTTCTAAATAACTTATTTTTGCCCACACAATACCATTTCATTTATATTACCCACCTTTATCATAGAGTTTGGGGTAGAATTTCCTTAAGGTTTTAAGTGCTTTCTGTGACTCTCACTATTGTATTATCATTATTTTGATTATACTTGAATTTGTCTTCACCAGCTTGCATTCACTGTTACAAAATACCTGGGCAGGGGGACAATTTTCAGACAGGAAACCCCATGCTGGTTCATGATCTCAGAGGTTTCAGTCCATGGTTTAGTGGCTAGATTGTGTCTGGGACTTGAGCGTGAGAAAGATAGTGACAGGGAACTCATGGTAAAGCAAAGTTGCTCATCTTCTGTAGACCAGGATGTAGGAAAGAGGGCAAGAGAGTAGACAAGCTGGGGGTGGGGCGGGGTGGGATGGGCTTGAGGAAGGGAAAGAATGGGGAGAGAGAGAACCCAGGGCAAAATATACCCTTCAAGTATATGGTCTTGCTAACTATGACGAGTTTTCATCAGTTTTCTACCACCTCACAATCGCTCATTGCACTGTGATCCTATCAGCAGGATAATTGATTGATTAGGTTAGTGCCCTGGTCACCTACTCACCTCTTGAAGGTGCTACCTCTGTAAGGGACTGAGACCACACCCTCCACAGCTGAGCTTTTGCTGGATGTTACAAATCCAAGTTGCAAGACTGTTGTTCCTTTTCCTCATTCATGCCTTAAATGCATTGTTTTGGTTAATAACCAAATAGCTCTTAGATTTTTAATTCTGTATTGTTTTTGATTTTCTCATTTATTAAGGTTTGATTTTTCTTCTTTCCTTGGATCTGTTTTGAGTTGACTTTGCAGTCCATGTACATTTCTTCATCTTTATAAGTCCAGGAAGACATTCTAGTCATTGCAGTTTAGATTCCATTCTTTATATTTTTAGGAACCAGCAACTTTGACCTAGTTTTTTCTTTGACCTAATAATTTTCAGAACAGTGAGTTTTACTTATTGAGACAGTGAGTCATATTTTGCTTTCATTTTCTTTCCCATGTTTCTTTTAATGGTTCATAAACATATATTTGGCTTCCCTTTTGATCCAGTAAACTTTAATAAGTTTCTTTTTTTGTATACAGGATAAAGGTTCAGTTAAACTCTGTCACAAATGTCTATTTTGATAGTTGTGATTAGACAGCCTAGCCACTGACACCCACTTTGGAGAAATTGCTTCAATGTTATATATGTTCAGCTCCTGTTTCTGTTATAAACACCCAATTATTGCTAAAGCAGTCTCATTCAATTATGTTATTCAAATTCTCTTTGTTCTTGAGCCTTTTTGGCATAGCTGTCTTCTCAAAGGACCTCAGATCATACTTCCTCTGATCTTATATTTCCTGTCAATGTGAGCCTTCCTCCTTTTTTCTCAGTTTTGAAGCAGTGTTTGAAAATACCCTCGACTATTGTCAAGACGAATTAAGATCTTGCTGTATAGTTTAAAGCTATTTCTCAGAGTCCTTATTTCTGAATTAAATGTATTTTATAAGGAGGATTTTCTCAGTACCTGGTACTTCAGTAGTAGATACAGGGGACTTTCACACACGCCAACTGAATTAGAATTAGATGAGTTACAACATGGGGACTTGAAGCTTAAAGGAAAACTGACATCTCATGACAGACACATCTAGCAGTTCTCTCCAGTTGGGGGCTGTCATATGTGCACATGTGCTGGGAGAGGACAGCAACCTGTGGGAAGGAGCCAGTGGATTCGGGGACTCAAACTCAAGTCATTATGTTGGGTAGCTGCTTTAGTCAAGGTTTCTATCACTGGGATGAAACACCATGAGCAAAAGCAAGCTGGGGAGAAAGGGGTTTATTTGGCTTACACTTCCACATTGTAGTCCATCTTTGAAGGAAAGCAGGACAGAAACTCAGACAGACCGGGATCCTGGAGGCAAAAGCTAAAGCAGAGGCTGTGGAGAGGGGCTGCTAACTAGCTTGGTTCCCAATGCTTGCTCAGTCAGCTTTCTTATAGAACTCAGGACTACCAGCCCAGGAATGGCACCACCCACAATGGCCCGGACCCTCCCTCATCAATCACTAAGAAAATACTTTATGCCTGAAACTTATGGCTGCATTTTCCCAACTGAAGTGCCTTCCTTTCAGAAGACTCTAGCTTGTTTCAAGATGGTGTAAAACTAGCTAGAACAATGGCAAATGCCTTTCTCTGCTGAGCCACATCCCTGATGTAACTAATAATTCCAAATGGGAAAAGTTTTATAATCAGATAGTCTAGTACACACAATCTTTAATTTATTTAATTTTAATTTATGTATATAAGTGTGTGGCAAAATGTGTGTACTTGTAGATGAAGGTACTTGTGGAGTCCAGAAGAGGCACTGGGTCTCCAGGAGTTGGTGTTACAGGCAGTAGTAAGACACCCTATCTTGGTGCTGGGAACTGCCTTAGGTCTTTCCTAAGAGTGGTATATGCCATCAAACCCTGAACCATTTCTCCTACCCCAATGCACATACCATTTCAGAGTGCAGACTTCTGAGTTATGTCAGAAACCTTTGACAGTACTAAGATGCATGATATAGCCAATTTCATCTTAAAATAGCAAAAAATCTTGGTTTTCTTATCAGAGTTTTGGAGAAGTTTAACTTTAAGATGACAAGATACAGAAAAAGTACACATTTCTTTCCTATAGACTAGTATGAGAATTACCAACCAATCTCTTATTTGAAAACAAGCTGTAGTGGTTTGTGTGATATTTGCTTCTTAAAGTACTTGCATCCAGGGGGTACCATTCTTTCAGGTTTGTCAATAGCAGCTAACCAAGGAGGATAGACATATTTGTTAATTGAGTTTATTTTTACCTAAAGCTGAGGTAAGGGAGAGGGTGTGCTTTACACATCACACATCACTAACCCAAGGACACACTGAATGCACAAGTCTCAGCCAGTTGCTAACAAGAACCAAGCTTTTAATAGGACTAACAGCATATGTTTTCTTTCTTTACCGGCTTTTGAGTCCCAGTGATTCCACACCAGGAACAATGCAAAACTCACCTTGCTGTCTCCTGGGGTCTTTGTATCACATGATGGGCACATTGCTCTATTTGGGAGCTCTTCTTTCCTCTAGTCTCCTCCCCCTCCTCCCCCCCTTCTCTTCCCTCCCTATCTCTTCCCCCCTCCTCCCTCTCCCCTCCCTTTTTCCCCCATCTCAGCCTCACCCTTTCTAAGCAAGTGTGGTCATTCTTTTGAGACTGGGTGGGGAAATGCTAAGGGTGGGGGCTGGTGCTTAAAAGTGACAACAGTTCTGGTGTCTTCAGAAACAATTTCTCTATCATGGTAAGATTGAGTGAAGTCTTGAGATGATCCAGGCCTTAGGTGATATCCCAGTCAAAAGCATCTGAGAGGCACTATCTGCTAGGCAGACACAGAGGCAGGTGGGCTTGTGGTGGTTAAGATCAGGGATTTTGATATAATTCATCCTGGGATGTTTATGTCAAGCAGCTGGGGATATGGGAAGGGAGGAGCCCCGCAGCTTTGCATATTTAGTATTTGTAACTTACCTTCCCAAGGCCCCAGAAATAGTTACTCCTGAGCTGTTGATAGAGCAATTGAGATCATATGTATCTGCATAAGCTTTGTAAGGGAGGATGCGGGAGTTTGAAGAAAATTGGTTCTTGAATTGGGCTCATTAAGTTGGGGGGATATGGAGTGTACCGTGACAGAAGGAATATTGCCTACACAGCACATTTAATGATCAAGAGCTCTGAAGCCAGGATAGAGGACAGAATGTAAACAGAGAGTTCAGAAAGGCTGATGGGCCTAACACTGGAAAGCTTGAGTGTCAGGGTCAGGTTCTTGTGACTCATTCTTGTGGAACAGAAGGCTAAGATGCTGTCAAGACTGGATGCTCCCCCTATGTGTGTGTCTCACTAGATGGCCGTGATCATGTATAGGGCTTCTCTGATAGCCATTCAGATGGGCTAGTCATGGCAGGATTTCTCCACCCAAGATGCCCTCAGTAAAAATAATTCCAATATGAAAGTTTCTATAACATACTCAATTCCACCTTTATGAGAAGAGATTTTTTTAAAAAATATAATAACACCTTTATCGTACAAACATTAGGGCATATTTTAAAACATATGATGATCTATCAAAACATCTGAAGATTCATCTAGCGTTTGCCCAACATGAACTAATTGCTAATGTGTGCCAAGTTCTATGAAGTAGTCTCTTAGCACCTGAAAATAATGTTTGGTGTTTCTTCAGATTTATTCTCGCTTCTGCTGACATCTGCTGTGGGCCTCACCATTTTTATTCTGTTTTGTGATTTTCAAGATTTATACCATAAAATGGAGGTAAGTGTTGTACAGTAGGCATCTGTCATGACTCAGATGTGCCAAAGCTTTACTTGTATAGCAGTCTGTAAGTCAATCATGACTCTGTACTCTCTATCCCACTAAACACCATGAACTTTTATTTTTTAGAAAATATTTCTCTATCCCACCTATATGTCCATATTAATGGTGTCACCTTTCAACATGGTTATACTGTTTATGCTTAAAGTTTTGTTTGGGACCCGGGAAAAGACACAGGGGGTAAATGTGCCTGTTACCACATGCAATAACAAGAGTTCAGTTTCTGGAAGCTACATGGTAGAAGAAGAGAAGCAACTTCCATAAGTTTTCCTGTGACATCTATATGTGTTTTGTGGAATGTATGCCCTTTACAACACACACACACACACACACACACACACACACAGTTAAAAAAAATCCTTTTAAACTGTAATTGCAAAAGAAAAGGGTGTATGGCTGTCAGCCTGTAGTAATTTTGAAAACTAGCCATTCTTCATGGAGATGTAATGTGCATGTCTGAGGCAACCCAGGCTTAAAGGGAATAAAAGAATAGAGCTGAAAGAATGTAGGGAGGAATTCTTATTGCTACTGTGGCTTCCATGGGGACATTATGGAAGGAACACGTGTTGGTGAGGGTCTAGATCTTGCTAGTTGAGATCTAGCCATGAAAGGCTGTTTCTGATGGGCAGAATTTCCTCAGCATCAGGAGAAAGGGTGGAGGACCTTTTGAATTTCAAAGAATGACTTTGGTTTTTTGGCGATGCAGAGAACTTGGGGTGGCAGGGATGAACATCAAAGGAAAACTCGAGTTACCAAGCAGGTGGAAGAGTCTTTAAAACAGAGGTGGATGCTGTACAATGGAGCATGAAGAACAGAAGACTAGGGGAGACAGGCATCATCCACGCAGACAACGAGCTTTGTACTTTCTGCCAAAATAACGGGGAGACACTGAAAGTTGTTTGGAAGGACACTTCAAACAGATTAATTTAACGAGGGCAGGAAAGCAATGGAGCTGCAGTTAGGAAATGAAAACTCAGGTGATCCATTCATATCCTGTGAGTTACAAAGCTTCAGAATGCGCTTGGCTCAGGAACAGAAGCTAAGCATGATGCTGTGCTGAGTAGTTCAGAAGGGAAGAAAGTCTACTGCACAAGTTCCAACCCACCCCATTCCCAATTTGGTGATAGAGAAGTGCCTTCCTCACTAAGGTGGCGGTGGCACTGAGATCTAAGTGGGCCAGAGAATGACCCAATTTCTCCAAAGCCAATGTGCTGCCTCTCAAAGCCCAGGTAGAGATTGCCTCTGCTCAAGGGAAACAGATAACCAAGTAGTGCCTTGAAACAGCTCATCCCAGGATATGGATAAAAATACAAGCAAATGGCTAGGGTAGAGGTTTTCAATCATCTTAATGCTACAAGGTTTTAATACAGTTCCTTACATCGTGGTGATCCGCAATCATAAAACTATCTCATTGCTACTTCATACCTGTCATAGTTATCTGACATATCTCACAGGCATCGCCAAAGGTTGTGACCCACAGGTTGAGCACCACTGAGCCAGACACTACGGATTTGAGGATGCTGTGCTTATAGACCTTAGATTCCTACATAATCATTTAAACTTTCTGTAGGGTAAAAACGGATCTGTATAGATCTCCATTCACTGTGAGTATAGTTCTTACATCTAATGAACAGAAATGTTTAGTGGTACACCTGTGGCCCTGTGATCTTTGTACCGGTTGTTAGACTTGCATGATGTTTGAGGCTAATAACACTTGTTCAAAACGTCATACTTATTCAAAACAACCTTAATCTTTTGTCATGACTTAGGATTTTTACTCATAAATTAATTTTGCTGGAAGGGAAATAAAAACAGTGGATTCCAAGTAAGCTTTGCTTTAGGAGAGTGGAAATCAGAAAGAATTGCTGAATGGTTCTATTTTATGTCCTCTTCTTTGTGTTTCTAAGCATAAATGTAGAGGTTCATGTGAGCTCCAAAATGTCCCCTGCTGTCCTCTGCTCACAGCCTTCTACTGATGCACCTAACAATTACCATCAGCCCATCAGGCTACCAGAGGGAGCACAGGCCAGGAAGGGTCCATTTGAATTTACATTCTGTCTTTGAGTCAGTCCTCAGACAAAGCATGGCAACCTTCAACTTTCCTATCTGCAAAGTAGAAAAACTAATGAATACCTACCCTCCAACCTTTGGGTTATTGCAAGTACAGAAATTCTAAAAAAAAAAAAAAAAAAAAAAAAAAAAAAAAGGGAGAACCTTTTTTCCAAAATGTAAAGTGTATAGCCCATAATGGTGCTGGTTCATTCTTTCAACAGTTCATCCCAACCCCCACATCATGGAGAATTTCAATTCTGGTGGCAGCCTTTGTCCAGTTCTGCGTGGCCTTCTTTGTAGAGGTAAAGTATATGGCTCCTATAATTTTTTAAGTAGGTATGGAAATTCAGGGTCTCATTCTCAACACACAATCACTGTTTACAGCAACTACTTTGGTCCTCCAAAAGGATTAGTAAGACTTTTTTGAAAACTGTGCATGATCTGGCTGAGAGAAATTCTTTGGAGAATGGTTTAAAATTATTTGAAGGCTACTGACAAATATTCCTGGTATCTTTCTCCATAGAAAGAAAAATACCAACTGAGCTCCAGTGCTTGTCACGAGAGACACTGTATTTGTTCCCTACTGTTTTCAATACTCTAGAAGTGAGGCCAAGTGACCTTGCAGCTCTGAAGCATGAGGAGACCTTTAGACAGACTGAAACAGGGTCTTCAGGAGGCCTCCTCTAATTGGGAGAGAGTGGAAGGCACTTTTACTGTCAACTGTGAGCCTTGAAGACCTTCTTATGACTGTGTCACTCTTCTACTGAGTGCCAGTGATCAAGTCACTCACACAGAAAAAGACTCAGAGGGAGTCTTTTAAAAGGAATTTTTTTTTAAAAAAGTGACTCTTGAAGTATAAGCAAGTACTTTGGGAGAATGAACCAAATTAAGTAGGTGTGTGTGTGTGTGTGTGTGTATGTGATTGTGTGTGTGTGTATGTGTGTGTGAATTTCTTATATTCTTTAATTCAGTAATTCCACCTTTACATAGAATTTTTAAAATATTGCAAAATGAGTCAGAAAAAAATTTAATCCTACTTCTATGAAGAGATTCATGATAGTGTCATCTACAGCACCAAAATATGATTCAAACGTTGTACTTCAATGCTCATGCTGCAAATTGAAGAAATACCATAGTCTTTAAAGATAATAAGATGACTATAGCTTTATGTCAACTACAATAAGCTATCTTACCAGACATAATTACACAAAAGTTGTGCATGACAGAAAATCTAGCATAAACAAAGGAAAGTACAGAGCAGAAACAAATCGATTCTACTGTTGTTTGTAAAAATTGCATAAGGAAAGAAAAGGAAACTCAAAACCATGGGAAAGAAAACAACTTTGAGGAACTAGAGAGACTTGGTGATTATGAGTGTTTGCTGCGCTTTCAGAGGGCCTGATGTTGGTGTCCAGCACCCACCTTGGGTAATTCCAAATCCAGCTCATCTGGCATCTTCTGGCCTTTGCAGACAGATACTTGCATATACACATACCTCCACCCCCACACATATACATAAATCAAAATAAAATTTAAAAATATATTTAATTGCTTCAGACTAATATAGTCAAGCAACAATTCTTGGCACTTTGTATGTGACATCGTGGGACTCAGTTTATAGTTTCTGTTTTCCTTCCTTCACCCCATCTCTCCCTATTGCTTCTTCCTTTTCTGTCTTTTTGGTATGTAATGTGTTAATGTTAGTTTGAGTTTCTAGTGAAAGAATTGTAAGTGAATTCCCAGCCAGGATTTAACCATTCCTGAAGAAGTGAAAGGGCTTAAGGTTTTAGCAGGTTTCTGTGCTTAGAAACACCTCAGGTTCCAGAAAACATAACAGCAGAGGCAGCAACCTTGAGCACAGTAAACAAGGAGGTCAGGGTCCCAGGCTTCCGGTGCTAGGTGGCTGGAAGGACTTACTTGCACAGGGGCAATGGCTTCACTATCATCTCTCTCAATTTTTCAGGATGCCATCCTTCAAAATAGAGAGCTCTGGCTGTTTTTAAAGAAAGAGTTTGGATTCTACTCGAAAAGTCAATATAGGATCTTGCAGAGAAAGCTGGCAGAGGACTCTACATGGCCTCCCATGAACAGGACAGATTATGCAGTTAATGGCAAAAACGGATTCTACATCAACAGAGCCTACGAAAGCCCGGAAGAGGTCCCCAAAGGGAAGCTCAAGCTGGGCGGGCCAGCTTCAGAACAGCACTTCTGGACCAGACTCTAACCTGAACTGCTGTCACACCTGTTCTGCAACATCGCCCTTTGTCCCCCAAACTAAACATTGTGGAAAGGTGGAAACTGCAATCCCTTCTCTCTCCATCCAAGCACCCAATGCACTTCAACATACCAAACCTTGCAGCAAAGAACCTAACATTCATTATATTCTTCACTAGCTCGAGAGAAAACTGCATGTCTCAGATCACCTTTGTAATAACCCATATTCATATTGTATTGCTCTAAATGGACAGCTGTCATGCAATGAAATTAGATTTATGGACATCAGATAAGAAAAGCTGAGTTAGTATTTGGCATTCGAAAGTTTGAGTAATATATTAATTGATGTAAGTCTCCTTCATCTTACATTAATCTGTGAAGCACATTCATAACCAGGACCATGAAATTCCTCCTGGTTTGCATCTTTAGTGTGGCTTCAGTAGAGAAATAAGATGAGTAATTCCACCCTAGCTACACAGGAAGCCAGAGTGGTGTGGAAGCTGAGAACAATAGAGATTGGTGCTAATCTTTTATAATCATGACATGAATATTGCTAAAATGTAAGCAAACTGTACCAACTTTGTACATTCCAAAAATATATTGTATGGGATCAGTAAACCTAACAGTGCAGAGTAGACTACAATAATGAAATAAACTGTTCAAATGTGTTTTTCACTTTATAAAGTATGCTACCTTCATTATTATTATCAATATACAGATATTCAAATTCTGACTCTAAGAGCTTCCCTGAGCTCATCATTCATTGGCCATCTTAAAAACCAAATTCTATAGAAAGGACCTATGATGATTTTACCCACACTGTGAGAATCTCCATGCTACTAAGCAACCTATCCCATCATTTTAATTACTCAAATCATCCAAGATCTTTCCTAAAGACAACAGGATGCATCCATCACAATACATTCTGTACAGGAGCTAGCATCTTTAATGTGTGTCACCCTTGCTACGAGCTGGAGAGGAAATACTCCTGTTGCTCACTTGAAATTAACTCCTAGATTTTCTTTTGCTGATTCAACAGACCTTCCACAACTACAGGCAACTTATCAACTGAATGCCATGAATAGCAACTATGTGACTAACAGCACAATGTGTGGAGTCACAATAAGTCAGCACTTGGTTCACCGAGCTGAAGTCTTTAGTTTTCAGCATGTTAGCAAACTTTGGCTGTAAATGACATTATATGCCCTGCCACTCAAACCAACAGCACCAATGTGAATACCTATGAAAACAAATGTTTGCCTTTAAGCTTTTATGTATGCATAGCTGTTTGAAGAGTAATTGTTCTAAAACTGACCATTTACAGGCTTAATTTTCATTGTCAACTCCTTTGGATTCAGAATCATGTAAGAGAGACATATCTGGTATGTCTGTGAAGATGTTTCTAGAAAGGTTTTACTGAGATGGGGAGACTTGCCCAAAATGCTGATGGTACCATCCATGGACCTGATCCCTGATGGAATGAAAATGAGAAGTGGTGCTGAAAATCTGCATCCCTGTCTCTCATCATGACTGTGGACGCGGCGTGACCAGGTATCGCACACTCCCAGGTGATAAACTGCAATCCCTCTAATACTGTGAGCAAAGGAAAACCCTCTTTGCGTAAGTTGCTTTTGTCAGGTATTTAATAACAGCAATGAGAGAAGAAACTAACAGAGCAGCCAGGTCGGCAAAAACAACAAAAAAAGAATTGAAAGTCTTCTTTACAAGATTTTAGGGCTGGAGCAGGAGATCACTGCTGAGCCACAGTTTGGATGCCAGCACCCACATTAAGCAGCTAACAGATTCTTCAGTAGCTTCAGGTCTGGGGGATCTGGCTGACACCTCTTCCTGCCATGCCTCTGTGTGTGTGTGTGTGTGTGTGTGTGTGTGTGTGTGTTTACATAAAAGAAAACAAATCTACTTTTTTAAAAGCATGTTAGCTTATCAAATATTTTTCTTAAAAGAAAAATATTATAACAACCTTGAAATCATCAAGGCAAAGGTTTCCTTTACCTGACAGTCCTGTTCACTAATTTGGCTCCTAGAATGAACAGATCCAGTTGATACAGCATGACATTTAGATAGCATATTTTATTCGTTATGCGTACACATTCGATAAAAACACAGACATTTCTTTCCTAGTATTACCAAAAACCTATCGACTGATGCAGATGATCTTTACATTCCATTTTTTTGAACCATGATAGAGTTGGACTCCATTCCTGACTGCTGAAACTAGGCCCAGACAACACTTCAGAGTGTTGGGGAAATAGCTGACCCAAGTATAAGCTGCGTTGAGCGTGTGGGCATGGAAAACATCCTGCAGGAACACATCCCCAGCTATTTTGAGCTGCCCATCGTAAGGTTGGCCATGTTTATGGCAAACCAAGGCTGCCGAAGCCTCACACAGCTGATAAGGAAATAAACCCATGGATTAAAAAGTGCATTCCTGACGGTTTCTTTTTAACACTTTGCTTTTCTTCTGGAGTACTCTAGAAAGGTTTGACTTGAAGCCTCAAGAGGCTTTCGGTTCTCAATCCTACTATCTTTCCTGGCCGGCGATGTAATTCTGCAAGAGACAAATGCCCTGCAAATATATTTTATTGAAAAGGCAGCACACCAGGGGAAAGTAGCTCAGGGCTGCGGCTGCCCTTACCTTAATAGGAACCTTCTCGAAAACGACATATTCTTTACTATTTGGGAACAGAGACCTGCATTCGGGATAAAAGTAACCTCGTGACTTCTGAGAAGACTAAGCACTGAACAATGAGTTTGGGGATTCAAACAAGAAGGGCCTGTTAGAAAAGTAAAGGAGGGTGTCAGAGGGACTCTGGTGGGAGAGGCAGCACCCACTTCTGTTAACATTACTGTTGCTCACCCTCGTCAGCGTGAGTGTTTCCAGGTGAAATCAGTTTACTAGGTATGAGGTTTCCATTGAGCCTCGTGCCCTTGACTTTACCACACTTTATCACTTTCTATCCCTATGTTCACTGACACATTTTCCTTATCGACTGACATGCTTTTGATAATGGCACAAAAGGATGCTGGGCTAGCTGTGTGGTTTATGGGGTAGCACTATGATGCCCTTACACCATCTTCGTGTAGAAAGACTTGCATTCCACCTTCCCTGACCTGCTGCCAAGAATTCTGCAGAAATGGCATTAAAAAGTAGTTTAATTCAATACATAATCAGTAAAATAAAAGAATAAAATGATGGGATTCCTTGACTTACAGTTCACATCTTTAAAGGGATGGAGAATTTTGTGTTATAAATATAACACTTTGCCTCAATATTAATGATTGCTTGCCAAGGCCCTAAGGTCAAACCACTGACTTCTGTGGAGGGATCCATTTAAATCAATAAAACTATTGGAGTCTGTTCTTTGTCACTGATTCTTGAACTCACTGTGTCTGAAAGTACAAGGGAGAGAGATTGGAGAGGGGCTCAGAGGGTAAAGCATTTTCTACACAAACATGAGGCCTTGAGTTCAGATCCCGAGTCCACAGGAAGCTTGGGTTGTTAGTTCACATCCGTAATTCCAGAACTCTTACTGTGAAATGGAGGCAGAGTCAGGAGACTCTCTGGATGCACATAGGCTATCTAGTTTGCCATAAGCTGTGGAGGACAATATACCCTATCTCCAAACATTAAAAAATAAAAAATAAAATAAAAATAAAAAGGTGGAGACCAAAGACTGTCACCCAAGACTGTCCCTCCACATTCACACCATTCATAAGAATTTCACACCTATGCACACACAAAAGTCCCCCCACACACACACACACTCCTCTTAGATGCTCCACCTACACAGGTGCAGCAAGCTGTGTGTGTGTGTGTGTGTGTGTGTGTGTGTATGTATATGTATATGTATGTATGTATGTATATTATACTGTATGTATATATAAATGTATATATACATTTGTATGTATGTATATATACAAAATACTGGATATGTTCACATTCCTTTTTCTGACAAGGAAAGGAATAGGAATTTAGATGTCCCTAACAACTGTCTCTCAGCAGCATATGTAAATGGTTCTCCACACCTCTGACAAAACAGCCGCCCTTAGGGAAAAGGAAAACAATATTTACAGTAGAAGATAAAACGTGGTCTTGGTTTTGTTAAGATCCTCAGCTGGCTCGATCAAAAGGCAATTGCATTTTGTTCACGGCAAATCTCTACTATTGGGGAAAAACTTTTCTTGACTCAATGATAAGATTAAAATCAGCAAGCAATTTATTACAGAGTCTGCCATCCATCATGGGGATCACGAGCAATAATGATGCATTCAAAATAAGTATTCACCCCAGGATTTTTTTCTCCTCACAAATTTCTTCATTCCAATCTCTTCAATAAACTGCTAATATTTCGTTCTTTGTCCTTTGGGAAGCAAGCCGAGGAATGTGAAGATATCAATACCAGCTGCCACCAATCCGATGGTGCCAATTGCTCGGTTGGCCTAAAAGAAAACAAGAAACAAACAAACAAACAAACAAATGCATCTTATTCTAAAGATGGCAGTTTTGACTTGTAGTTTTTGGTTTGCTCCATTCACCAAAGACCTGTTTTAATGTACGATGAATGTATTTGAAACTCCAAGGCTAAAACAAGATATGAATACAATTGTAATATTTATAATTGTTCAGAAGAGAGAAACACACATAGTTTTCTATTCCTGAAAATTAAATCTCTTGGCCGTGTCTGAGCTCATTATGGACATGAGTCCTGGTCGCTCATCACGTCATATCTTCTGGTAGGAGAGGGAGTGCTGTGCTGCTCTGAAAAACTTGGAGACTGCAAGTAAATGGTTCTATGGCCCAAGATCATCATAAGCACCAAAATGCTTAGATGCAAGTCAAAGCTTCATAGACACTTGCTCTTCCTCCAGAAGCCTCTATAGTTTGACCTGTACTAAAGCTGTGTGTGTGTGTGTGTGTGTGTGTGTTGTGGTGTGGTGTATGCATTTCTCTAACTAAAGGCTGCCTATTACACAAAGAGTCCAAGACTATGATCTGTGATCTGAGCTAAGCAGCTATAAGCTCTTATTTGTGGGATACAATAAGCACATGTGCTGGATAGTTGGTGTCAACTTGAAAGCCGAGTCACCTGGGGCAAGGGAACATCAGTTGAGGAATTGCCTCCATCAAATTGCCCTGTGTGCATGTGGGGGGAGGGGATTTTGGTTAACGATTGAGATAGGAGGGCTTAGCCAAATGTGGGTAGTGCCACTCATGGACAGGAAGTCCTGGCTTATTTTTATAAGCAAGGCAATCGAGCTGTGGACAGCAGAACCATTAAGCATCATTCCTCTGTGGTTTCTGACTCAGCACCTGCGTGTGCCCTAGCTTCTTGCAATGATGAAATGCAATGATGAAATGTCTCCTGTAAGATGAGATAAACATTCTATTTACCCTAACATTAACCATAACTATCCCTTAAGTTGCTTTTGGACAGTGTTTTGTCATAGGAAACCAAGTCAGTAGGCTTTAAGAAGAGTCAATATTAGTCAACCATCATGTCAAATTGGTTTTCATATAGACAGAGTAAGCCATTCTCAAACTCAATCGTCCATAAAAGGGTTCAGATGTTCGTAGCCATTAGAGTATTAATCATCATCGTGTCGAGGGTAGCTAATGAATATTCATGGTTTTCATGGCACTCAGCTAATATTTGCCTTGCATCCTCATGGGTTTGAGAGCAGTGTTATGACTGGAAAGTCATATTCAGATATTGGAGTCATCACAGACCCAGAAGACAATGTTAAGTCTCTGGAACTCAAGAGTCATGGCTTTCAAATAAAGCAAATGCTTTCTTTTTTTCTTTTTTTTTTTTTGTCAATTATCTGGGGACTGGTCTAACCTAGCCAAGGTCACAGTTGCTAGCTCCTTCTGTTTAACTCATAAGTTTGTACTGTAGAGCCTCTACCTACATATTTCTGAAATGCTGTACTGTCCCCCTTGCTGCTGCTTTGCTGTTACAAACTGGAAAGACAAGAGGCAGGTGGAAGGAGCACTTGTTCCATACATTAACATCATGTGTTCACGTTTTTATGCAAGCCTGCAATCAAAAGGGAGTAGGACCTGCAGCTGTGACTCCTTTCCTAGTCATCTTTAACCACAAACCCGGCACAGCTTAGAATCACTGGAGAAGTGAGTAGTAGCTGAATGATCTCCCTGTAGGCATGCTGTTGAGGTATTGAGAGAGGAGGTCCTAGCCCTCTGTGGATAGTTCCATTCCCTGAGCAGGTGGTCCAGGGTTACATAAGAAAGGTAGCTAAGTATAAACCAGCTCAAGAGCCAGAAATCAAGTAGTTTGCCCTTGCCGTACTTCTTGGATGTGAAGGGTATGGTGGTTTGAGTATGACTAGCTCAGAGAGTGGTTCTTTGGAGGTGTGGCCTTGTTGGAGTAGGTGTCCCACTATGGGCTTGGGATTTACAACTCATCCTAGCTGCCTAGAAACCAGTCTTCCACTAGCAGCCTTCCAATAAAGATGTAGAACTCTCAGCTTTGCCTGCACCATGGCTGCCTGGATGCTGCCATGCTCCCATCTTGATGATAGTAGACTGAGCCTCTGAACCTGTAAGCCAGCCCCAATTAAATTTTGTCTATGAGTTGCTTTGGTTATGGTGCCTTTTCAGAGCAGTAAAACCCTAACTAAGATAAAGGGAGTTCCTTGATTAGCAGGCAGGACTAGCTCCAGGCAGTACCTTCTTGGCCTTCTGCTCTCACGTGCCTTGAAGGACTGCAACCTGTAAGCTAACTCTTTCTTCCTCAAGATGGTTCTGGTCATTACAAAAAAATGACCCTAGAACTTTGTCTTTTTCTAATCCCCCAAAAATGTTTCTGGTGGAGAGAATGACCATGCAGACAGCCTGGCCTTCTCCTACAAATACTATTTTCTTCTATAATTTTACTTTTACTTGTTAGTTTTATGCTTATGTTAACTATAATGTTTAGTGATCACTACCTAATTTATTCACTAAGAATATCAAAAGGTGAGAGGCGCACCAAAGACACCCAGAGACACACTTGATGTCACTACTGTATGTTGTATCAAGTTGGAGAGAAAAAAAAAAAGTGGAAGGGTTTGTAAACTATGAAGAGAGAAGGAACTGGAAACTGGAATCAGTAAGAAACAGCCTGCTGTGAGTAGCCTGCACTGCCACCTGAGACCATGGTGAGGTCTTGGCTTATGCACATCCAAAACAAACAAACAAAGAGAGGTAAAGACATGCTGTGTACATAAAATTCCAAGGAATAATAAAGAGCAAGGTCAGAAGCCAAGAGGAAGGTCTGGCCCAAGGAAATGGGGCAGGAACTGAAACCATAAAACCAATAGAGTCAAATGACAGCAGGTTCCAACTCCAGAAAAATGATAGAACCCTGGGCTTAGGGTGGCCCCTAAAGAGATGTAAGCACAATTGACTAGATATCTTTCAGTTTCTAGAAACCTGAGACATTGGAAAAATCTCATAAACATGAGGCTTAGAGAAGGGATATTCGATTTGATTAAAGGGCAGATACTATTCTAACAAAGCCTCCTCCCTAAAATGTGCAAGTATTTTCTCAAATACCAAATGCTCCTTCAGGTCATCTCATTCTAGGGGGCAAAATCTCATCTAAACTGTACAATCTCTTGGAATTATGTATAGTGGGAGCTGACCTACAGGCTTTGAACATCTCGCAATGGTCTTGGCAGAGCTATTGCCCCATGGCTTACTCAGGGTTATAAAATCACCAGTCTGACCCTGGACACTTATTCTTTTCAAGGTCTTATGTTTGAAAGCCTCAGCAAAGGCCCCATTCTGAGGATCTGTGAGAACCCAGTGAGACAGGCTGAATCTGAGGCCGTGTATGCCATCAGCATATCAGGTCCTTTATGACTATAGAATTTATCAGTGTCTATTTTCCGAGACACAACAATTGGAGCAATGCACTGAAGAGCAGGCATGCTGTGCTGACATACTGGCTTGTGCGGGCTTATTCAAGGGTGTGGCCATCTTATTTAATGATAGATAATTTTAGTGGCTTATTTGAACTATAACAATAAAAATGTTACTTATGGAACTTTGAATAGTACTGAAAAAATAAGCCACAGGTTGGATAAATTATTTACAAAAGAAAAATTTGTTAAAAGACTCATTTAAAATATACAAAGGAGTCTTAAAAATCAATATAAAAATAAACAGACAAAATTTGGATTAGGCAGAGTGATTGATGGGCCACCAAAAGACAACATATGACCTGATTCCTACCTATGCAACATTCAACAAAGATAAGGACATGCATATACTTAATAAGAATCCAATAAGGTTGCCCAGGTCTAGGGTTAAAGGATGTAATTAGGTAGTATATAGAATAATTTCAGTGCAGGGAAATTATCAATAATATGGTGATGGATATGTCTTTATAAGTTTGTCTACATTCATAAAATATTCAACACAAAAACCCCCAAAGAAGAAATTCTGATGTGAACTATGGCCTTTGATTGATGTGAGTTTTCAAAGTTGGCTTACCAGTGTTTTAGAAATGTAGCACTTTGATAGGAGACACAGATGGAGGAGGATATGCATGTGTAAGGAGCAGAAAGACTGCACTACAATTGGGACAATGTTGTAATTTTAAAAACTACTCTAAAGAGTGCCTGTTGGTTTTGTACAAAGCAACGGTTGAAAACATAAACAGGATCATAATCCTTCTACCCTTTTAATCATTTCTATATATATTTTTAAAAGTCAAATCATTACATCTCTAAGTTCAAGGTTGTTAAATAGTAAGGTTAGCTTGTGCTGGAAGGAAGCAGCTTCCCTCAGGACTGGTGGGAATCAGAGACTCTGAGGAAGAGGGTGGGGACAAGATACCTACTTCAGAGGTACCCTCGACCTGCTTCTTCCAATTCTGTCCCATATGATTTATGCCACCTCCCAATAATGCCATCAGATTAGGATGAATCAGATAGGTTCAGTAGGTAAACCCATCGAGCAGGTGTTAGACCTCATGGTCTGAGTATTTCTCAACACAATAGCTACTAGCTGTGAAACAGACTCACAAGCCTTCAGCTAGATGCTATCTACCCAAAGCATAGCACACATTCATTAGGACCAATTCTGTAATACAACAAATCAAGAGACTTCAAATATTTCTAAATCTTTAAAATAAAATAACTCAAGGGTACAGTAAAAGGTATGTATGGTGTACCAAAAGTCATCCAGCCAGTGAATAAAAGAAAGACATTAGCTCATGCCAAAAGAGTGCTGGCACTCAGTTAGATTCTGTAGGGATGATGCTTTTGTGCTCTGTGCATTATCTTTGTATTATTCAAATGATATCTTTATCCCATTTTCTGCTTTCAATTCAGACATGGTATTGTAATGCTTATATTAAGACTCTCCTGTCTTCAGTTTGTGTAAACTATGTTCACCATTTATTCCCTGCATTGTCAATAAAAGCTGGAAAAGTCAATAACTAGGCAATAGAGAGAACAGGGTGTAACCTTTTGGGAGAGACCAAGATAGGGGATATTTGCCATGAGGAAGGGGACCTGGAAACATCATGGGAAAACACAACTGGAGCCCAGAGGGCCAGAATGCAAATGCAAGTATCTCAGGTATTGGCATGGGAGGTAACCAGATTAATTTGGAGGATTAGAACAGAACAATGACTGCCCAGGTATTATGTGGTAAAGCTATTTTAAATAAACCATAGTCTCAGTCTCATTCATTTGTGAGCTGGCTGGAGATAAAGAAAAATAGCCACTTTCAAAAAAACGCATTTACAAGATTACTAAGCATGTTCATGCACGACTCTCAGCAGTATTTGTTAGAGACTGGTTCCACTATTGGTTGAAGAAGGGTTTTGAGTCTTCATAAGAAAAGTAAAAAGATAGTAAATCTCAGATGAAATTCAAAGCAGGAGGATTGTAACCTGTTTTTACTCAACCGCCCTTCCACATTATTGAAGTATTATTAGCGAGAAAAAGGCTGTAAATATTTAGTATGTGCAAGATGATCTATTTGGAGGTGGGCTTACATCCATCAAATGCCATCCTAAACAATACCACAAATGTATCTACCACCTCCTCAGGTTTCTTCCAACCATCTTCATTGATGCTGGTGTTGTTTTAGTTCAGATTTTTAGTTTGTTGGTTGGTTGATTGATCTCTTTTGGCTTCATTGTTGCTATAAAAGTATCTAACCCGAAGAGCTACCTTCTTGATACAAATAAAAATAAGCAATAAATTATTAATAAAAGCACAGGCTTGTAAGTCATAGATACTATGCTGTAGAATAGATATGCAAAGTGATTTATTTGATATAGCAGAAATTTGTATTTCTTTGACCACTCTCCCCCATTTGCAGAAATTAAATGAATTATTTGCTAATGCAGTGAACAACTTACATTAACAAAGATTCCATAATCCAGTAATATCTGAAAAACGGTCACCAGCTGAGGAACATGACATGCAAGACTCTGGTGGGACACCATATATCCCAAACACAGCAGATGCTTTTTTTATTATGCTGTAAATAACATGCTACTTAGCTGGATAATTACCAATTAAGCAGAGAGAGCACATTTCTTATCAACAGCACTTGTTTTCAACATAATGAAAAAGAACAATTTGTGCGTGGCCTTGTGTTGTGCTGTGTGTGTGTGTGTGTGTGTGTGTGTGTGTGTGTGTGCTTGTGTGTGTATATGTATGTATGTATGTATGTGCATGTATTATTTTTGTAAATGAACATTCACTGTTAATGTACTTTCAGATGGGAGAAAGAACATTACCAATGAGTTCTTTCCTAAAAACAAACAAACAAACAAATAATAAACTATCTTGGCTTTTTAAGTTTAAAAAGTAACACTTCCATACAAACAGAACCTCTCCTCTTCTAACAATTTTATTCTCTTGCATTGCCTTAATAATCTTTGGGTTAAGTCCTTAGAGATGGAGCCACCCTGGTCTGAAGACAGGCGATGCAAAGGCAAGTCAGGTAGATACTCACTTTGTTCGGAATCCACTGTAACACTAGAAAATAGTGCTGGAAATCTCCAAGATTGCAATATTACTAGAATCAGATACACTGAAGTCACCCACACATGAAATGTCATTTAGAAGCCCAGCGAGTCAAATATCACAACATTTCATTGAAAAGTAGCATTGTAAAGAAATGGGAAACATTAACCAACCCTTTTCAAGGCATGTCATTGGCTGCTATTCCACACTAGAAAAGAATCTACTAATTAATCTATTTGTCTTCCCTTTTTTTGTTCCATTATTTTCAGTACATGGAGTGGTTGTTTTGAGGTTGCTGAATGGGGGAGTAATGGAAACTGTGACTAGCAGGGACTGACAGGAAGCTATAGACTTGATTCTACCTCATGTTCCTCTTCTAGTTCAGATTTCAAGATGCCCAAGTCTTAGTCTGTTTGATCCTTAACTTACTATATTTTTAATAACGTCCTTCTCTGCCCTTTGGTGTTTCCAACTTTTCTTGTTCTTTGCATTTTGGTTGAAGTGTAGGACCTTTATCATGACAGATAGGATTTTCTCAACGTGAGAAACTTCTTGAACCTTTTAAAGAAAACTCACCTGCTCTGACACTCCTTCTCCATAGCGCAGCAAGGTCACAAAATGCTCACAGTTGTTGACCAGCAAGTCATAGGCTACTTCCTGCCCAATAACAAACTCTGACCGTTGTATCACCTCCTCCACGGGAAGAGGAGGGTATGTTGTGTCGTACTTGTTATTTATTCTGTATGTGTCATTTCCCACAACGTCCTTCAAAAGCTGCATTTTCACCAAGGCCTTTGTGCTGAACACCGACTTGGCGCTTGTAAATGACGAGCGAATGCCATCTGTAATGAGAATGTTGGTTGGTGGAGCTTAGTGATCTGGTCCACAGAGTACCAATGTCACCTAAGAAGGAATCCTAGAGATGCTCCTTAGGTAGTAAAGTAAAAGTGCTTGATCTTAACCACACACTATCTGTTCTCAATTACACCTGAGTGAGAATACAAGCTGCTTGAAATTCTCTGCCTGTCCTTGGGAAATAAGGCCTTTAATGATTGGTATTATGAGAGATTTTTGCATACATTTCAAGCAAGGTAGGCTTTAAAATTATTGACCAATTTTTCTATTGTGCCCGTTCCATTGTAGCATCTGAACTCTTCCAAATGAATATCTTAGGGGTTAGGAGTTGTGTGTTCTGATTCTATCACCTAGCTGTACTTCTTGTTTCTTCATATACTTGCTCTTCCCTGGGCTTTAAAGTAAACCCACATTTCCTACTGTGAGATCTTGCTTTTCTTTCTGTCATTTCCTCTGGCTTGGCCAGCAAACTAATGCCCCAAACTTGATGCTACCTTCAGTAGACAAAACACAGATAGGGCGCCATTCTATGTTTTTCCTGCCTGAACAATCCTTTGAGACTCTTCTCTTCACCTGAAATTCCTCGGTAGGTAATCATTGCCTAGATGGCCAGGACCCTTTAATCTGGGCCTGTTAGGTCAGTACCATGACTCCTGGTGGCTTGGCATATTTTGGGACCTGGTCTATCTCCACATGTGCCTATCTTCTGTGCATGGCCATCATATTCTTGTAACTACTAAGAAGAATGGACTCTACATAAGCTGACATGTAAATTTCTCTTTCGGTTATGACTAAAATACAAATCTTTTTCCATTCTTCTTCTATCTTGGTCTTCTCAACAAAGCAGCCACATTCATCAATTTATATTGTGGACAATGGGAGCACAGGAACAGATGTTGTATACATTGATGTATGTAATGTTTCTTTTAGGTCTAGTATTATGTCACATATTGCACATTAGAAATTTTAAAATATTATATTAAGACCATCTCCCAAACAGTCAAACATGTCCAAAAGTATGCTTTCAAAATTGCTATTATAGTTGCTTTATCTTATTATAGTTCCACCATTGCCTATTTCTTTCCTGAAATGCCTGCCTGATCCAATCACTCTATTATATCTTATTCTCCAGAAATGGAGTTGTGGCTCACAATGGGCCAATTTAGAGTCATTCTCCGTGATTTCTAAACTCCAACACACAGAGAGAACAGATTAGCTCTTTCCTGTTGAGTCATTCAACTGAAAGAATGGAGCCTCAGCTTGTGAACTGTCCCTGTCCTTCCACAGGCAGAGAATGACAATGACAGGCAGGAGAGAGAAGACACATGAGAGTTCGAAGGTCCAGATGTGACGGCATTCCTAACCCTGGAGCTGTTCAGGCCAGCTTGACCCTTTCTGACGTAAGCCATGGACTTGTCTTTTCATTTGTTTGCTTAAGCTGGTGCTAGTCATATTCCTGTTATAAACAACTCAAGGATTCTAACAGACACAGATACCCCATACCCAGTGGTTAAATCATAATGTATTTAACCAGCCCCCTGTTGAAAATTAAGCCATTGTCTCGTTTTCTTAAACCATTAGCAATGTAATTTGTCCACATTTTTAAATGTTTCCCCAGACTCCTGGAAGCAAAATTAGAGGCAGAATATAAGAGATCTTTGAAAACATTTAACACATACTGTGAAACTGGTTTTGAGAATGGCATTATCAGTTCTGTCAACCATATCCTTGTAGTAACTCCCTGTCTCTGTCCACACTGAGTGCTATCGTTCTATACTTTGCTAATGAGAGGGGTATGAAATCACTCAGTGTCTCAACCTATCAATTTCAGGTGAATATAAAGTTGAAATGTCTGTTCTCTTCTTTTGACAACTGTTTGCAAACTCTCCCTCTTGTGGCTTGTGGCTTGGCTTTTGCTGTCTCTGAGGCACCAGTTTCCCGGGTACAATGGAACTAGTTTTCTCACATCTTTCAAGTCTTATTTCCGATGTGGCTTCCTTGAAGAACTGCCCTAAATGTAGCACACCCTTCTCCCCATCCCTCCTCCTATTTCCTAGATCTATGGCTTCACAGGCCACCTTCCTCACTTGGATTTTCTACATCCTTCCTAACATGTCTGATAATTTGCTCTTCTTCTCTCCCACTGTCTGTGAAAGTATAAGGACCGCTGTGTATATAGCTGGGTAGCCACAACACCAAGAGTAGCAGTCATCACAACCGAGTTAACTAAAATCAACCACTTGTGTGAGACATGAGGACATAGCCATGTTTGGAGCCAATGCCTCCCTTGGGTAGTCATTAATTTATAATTAGGAATTTTTTAAATAGAGATTTTTTATTTTAATTTTATTTAGCCTGTGAAATCTTTTAAATGATGCTTTGTTCTTTGAATATCATTTTCTAAATTAGTTAGACTTAATTTCTGCACGTTATCTGCTTTATGATTTTTATCTTCTATCCCTTCTAATTACAAAACAACTAAAAAAAACTCCCAGGGGCCCCTGGAAACAAGTCTTACCTACAGGTACAATGTTGATAACGTAGCCATCACCCAAGTACAGGGCCCAGTGCTGATAGCAAGGACGGAACACTTCAATCAAGTCTCCTGGGTGGGGGTTGTGAGGATAGGTCAGACTGAAGCAATCTTTAACCGACATCTGCAAGGAGAGGCAGAAAGATGAGCTTACTGTTACACCTCACAGAATGAGAGTCTGAGGAAGGGCCGGTTCCGCATTATCAGAGGGACAAAGAAATTACTGAGCCGACCTCTGGTGATGACTCAGACTCGCAATGTTCTCTTTGGATGTTTGTGTGTATGTTAACAGCAAGGGGAGGAGGAGGAGCTCTTGCAAAATTCTCTACAGCAATGCTTTCTTATGACATTTGTTCTTTAAATCTAGAATTTGTTTGTAGAACTTCCTTCTGTACAAAATTTCAGTAGTATTAAGTATCAAAATATGCCTTGTTTGGAACAGGGAGGAGAAGTGAAGGGAAAGCAAATGTATGTTTGTCTTACTGTGCAAATGTTCTAAAAGAGATACTAGAGAGTGTCAGTCCGCTCTTGCTTCCATCGTGTGAAGTAGTCAGGGGTCCGGAGTCTGAGATCAGAATTCTTTCAGGCTGTCTGCTGTGCAGTACAACTAAGAAACAGAGGTGTGGGTGGATGCTGAACACTGTGAACATTAAAACATGTAAGAAATATCTTGTACTACAAAACTCGCTCTGCCACTTTATTTTAAGGAAAGACAGGCTACAAGCCAGATGAATATTAAGCCAAACATTCAGGTGCAATGCCGGCTCTGGAACATTTCTTCCAAGTTCAGAATGTGCTCTGTACTGCAGCATGATCAAGACTCTGGCTTCCACCTGCTACATCTCTGATGTCTTTTGTCCCTGTAACCATGACAACCAGCCCCACCCCATCCCTTACCGTGATTCCAGAAGCAATGAAGCCCTACAAGGTGCGAGATGGAAAAGCTTACTGGGCTGGTGAATGTGACCTGGAATTTCCAAGGTGGCAACATTCTCTCTCTTTCTAAATCAACACCCTTTAGAAAGCACATATGTTTCTGACAGCTGCTCTTGCAGAGGTTACACTTTCTGTGCAATCACAGAAATAGAATAAGTCAGCAAGAGGAAGTCACGTGCATCTCGGTAATCAAAGGAAGAATAAGGGCTGTCCACATGCTGAGTCTCTAGTTGACAAGGATGGTCCTCACCATCTTACTGTCTTGCAACTCTCTAGGCTCCTCACCAATGAAATACAAGTGCTAGAAACTTCCAACTCACATGATAGCACAGGCTAAGGACTTGGGAATACAGTTTTCCTTACTTCCTTGGCACTATAGAAGTCGTTTTAAAAAACCAATTGTTAATACTGGAAGGGTGTTTCCCTGAGTATTTGTATGCTGTCTGCTGAAATCTTCATTAATCACACTGCCATAGAAATGCAGCCAAAGGTAAGCTGTCCATCTGTTGAAAAATAACTACAGACCAATTATATAAATGCATTACTTCTACCCGTCCGTCCTCCCAGATAGGTTTGAGTCTTGCTTGATATGGATGTTCACGATTTGTTCACTAACAGAAAACCAAGCAACCACAGTTAAGACAGGCATAATAATGTAGGCTGAGTTGTTTATCTCAGAAAGCTATTGAAAGCATTCCTTGTGAATGGACCACAAGCTCTTATGAATATCTTGCAAAAAACAAAAAAACAAAACAAAACAAAACAAAAAAACATGTTCCTTGAATACCTTGAAAAAAAAAACTATTCGAATGGATGGTAAGATAGTATTGTTTTCTGTAAATCTATAGATTGGACCATGTTTTGTGTGTGATTTGGTCCCTGTTGTGCCTTTAAGAGAAGATGTATGATTTTATGGAGTGGGTGGTTTCACTGTAAAGATTTAATATCTAACATACTTCAGTCACTGACATGTAGTCTGAAACATGACCCACAAAATATAAGTGAATTAGCCACACAAAGCCTATTGTAGCTTTAAAAAAAAAAAAGGTAGGACGATAAGCATGCCTGTAAATAAGCCCCAGAGCCTGAAAGAGCTCCATATTAGCATGTAAGGGGAAGTGTGGCTTCTCACACCGACCTCTTATGTGTCCTAGCAAGCTGCTACATAAGGGAGCCTCAGAAACTCTAGTTCACTCTTTCCTAAACTTGGCTTCTGGAATCCCAGAACTTCTAGAAGTATAGCTTAAATGACAGTCATCAGGTCCCAGTGCAAAGCCCTTGTTTCTTAAGATAAAGAAAAATGAACTCCAAAAATAATTTCAACTATTGACAGTCATGTGTCATTTCAGAACAGATGTTCAACAACTGGAGCTAGAGTAATTAAGTGTCTCCAGTGGGAAAATAACCCAGTATCACCAGTAGACATCAACTTAAATCTTATGTCATGCACAGAGAGAGACAGAGAAAGAGATACATACACACACACAATACATTCACATACATGCATTATATACATACATATATACATATACACACATACATGTACACACACACACATGCATGCATGTAAATAGGGGGAAAATAGGGGGAAAGGCCTTAGTACTGGGTTGGCAGAGTACTTATATTTACTCTCAAATGTATGACTTTACTCCTAATAGCTTGAAATAATTCAGCTGACCTTCAATGGGAGAATGGCAACAAACAGCAGCACTCTCTCAATATTCAGGATAGCTGAATAGACATGCTCAACACATGGGGAAGGAGAAATAGCTCGGCAGACAAGAGCACTCAGTGCTCTTGTAATGGACCCGGGTTTGGTTCTCTGAACATACATCAGGAAGCTCGCCATAACTCCAGTTCCAGCACATCTTTGCCTCTTTGGTCTCTACAGGCACATAAACTCACATAAGTGCACACATGGAGGCATACATTTTTAAAAACTAAATTAATAAATCTTTCTAAAAAATAAGAGTTTTTTTTATTTAAAAATGTAAGGGGGCGGCACAGAGATGCATCAGCGGTTAAGAGCACTGGTAGTTCTTCCAGAGGACCAGGGTTCGATTCCCAGCTCCCACATGGCAGCTCACAACTGCCCAACACCACCACACAGACAGAATACCAAAATAAATAAATCTTTAAAAATAAATAGAACAAGGAAATAGAATAAAAGGAAGGACCCAATATTTACTTCCCTTCTACAAAGAACAACCAGGGCGATGTCTGCAGAGCTGCATTTGCAGGCTGACGGCGGTGAGAAAGCACTGGGAACATTCACAACAGAGACGGCAGCCCAGTAAACTTCAGAGGCCTGGGACCACAGCAAGAGAAGCAGAACCCCAGCATCTGCCACCCCAGCTCTACAGTAGGAAGAAAGTGGTCTTCCTTTAGGAGGAATGAGAAGAAAGGGAGAGTCCCAGACAGCTCTATCCGCATGGATGCTACTTGATAGTCAGCTCCCAGGCCGTTTGGAGTAGTAACCTGAACTCTGCATAGTAGAGTAGAATTCTGCAAAGCCTGGCTTGGGAAAGGGTTCCTAGGGAAGGCTCAGGGTATGGTGATCAGCATCCATCTTGAGATCAAAAATTCCTGTATACTCCATCTCTTCTATTACACAAACACACCCTAGCATCCGCTCGGCAGATAGCTGACTCATGAACCTACCATGGCACAGCAGGGTAACTGTGTCTAACCTGCGGGATGCCCTGCTCTGAAGAGGTTTGGTGCTAGGAGATTGGAAGTGTTGCCTCTGAATACCAGGAGACCAACACACTTGCTTTCTGAGACCCAGAATATAGTTAGCCACATGTGGACTCTGGCCAGTGTCAGGACTGACACATGGTTCCCACAGCCCTTTCCCCAAGACCTGTATCCAGGAGCCTGTTCTGAAAAGGTGGGGAGCAGACCTCCATGATTCCCAGGCACATGTGTCATTGTCTTCTGTGAGGGCCCTGGGCAGCTCGGTGAGGCCAGGTGATACCTTAGCCATGTACTGCCAAACAGAACCTGCTGAGAAAAAAATTACTCATCTCTGTCTCTGGTCCCACTCACTGGCAGATACAATCCTTGAAGCAGCAAAGAGGAAAAACTCAAGTTCTTACTGCTGTCTGGCTGCCATCTGGTCCATTCTGAATCTAATGCCGTTAGGACTGGTCAGGAATACCCCAATAGGAGTGCAGTGGGTTCCACTATAAGAGTCCTGGCCACCATAAGTGGTACAGTAGGTTCCAGTCCTGGCCACCAGCCATAGGAGCCCTTGCCAGTAGCAGAATAGTTGGTTGGAACCATCACCATCTGTTGGGGCCACCACAGAACTAATAGGAGCAATCCTATACTGAGTACCCCGTGCCCTCTGCTGTAAAACACCACACCCATTGGAACTGCGGAGCACCATGGACTCTCACAGCACATGGAGAGTACAGGTCTGAGACTCTGCCACACTGTGGATTGTGCTCCAGCTCATAAACAATAGCCATGGAAGTTATAGGGAAACTACACTGCAGTACTTAACTAGTACCAAAATCAACATCACAGGACAAACTGACACTCCAAGATACATCTTCAGAAGAAAGATACTTACTAAGGCCACCCCTTCAAAATGGTAGAGACACTGACCCAGCAAATGCACACATCTCAAAATGGGGTACAAGCAATACAAAGAGGGGGTGACAGGATATTCCCCTAAAAGAACACAATCATTCTCTAGCAACAAATGTCTAAGAAATTAAAATGGATAAAACTCTCAAAAATGGTTATTAAAAGAAATCTCAATGAGATCTTCAAGAATATAGATTAACAGCTAAATGAAATTAGGCAGACACTGTAGGATAGAAAAGAGAACTCAGCAGAGAGACTCCGGCAGAAATCTTGGATGTGAGGAGGTCACTGAATCAACTAGAATAGAATTCCTGATAGCCTCCACCACTGGCAAGACGTGGTGGAAGAAACAGTACATGAATTTGAAAACTGTGCATGTGTCTCTCTCTCTGTGTGTGTGTGTGTGTGTGGCAGAATAACAGAAAAGATTAGCATTAAAGGCACAGAAAATCCATCCAATGAGAGAATTGCTAAGAACTTCCCTCAAATCTTGAGGAACATCCTTCTGCAAGACACTAATCTAAAACCTAACTCAAAGTTGGCCAAGGACCTGACTATCAGACTAGAAGTCATAGAAGATGTTTCATGGGAGGCATCTCAAGGCAAAGACAGAGATAATGATTTTCTGGATGGGATTCCCCAAAGCCAAGGAATCAACAAAAATAACCAAGTGTGATAACACAGAACTAAAACCTTCCAAAGAGTAAACACTGTGCAGCATGAATAGACAGCCCTCAGGATAGGAGAAAATGCTTGCAGACTATGTTTGGCAAGGAGGGGCTGCCATCCAGGATATATAAAGAATTGAAAAAACTCAGTCTTCAACAAAACAAATAAACGAAGTAAGCCAGACACAGAAAGGCAAGTGCGGCATATTCTTCCTCACGCAGAAACTTAAAAAGTTTGAAAGTTGAATAATGTTCTGTACTGACTGGGGATGGCACGGGAGGGAAGGGCTGGGTTTAACCAATGTTTACCCTGTCCGTATATAGAAATATAACGCTCTTGATATGTACAGTTCATACTTGTCAACAAAACCCAAAACAGGGAATTATGCTGAATGAAAAACAACAAAAGATGACCAAACAAAAGCAACGTCAGGTTTGTGATTCTACCCTGTGCTCTTCTTGAAATGAAAAAAAGGAGAAAGTTAGTGAATAAATGGTGTTCTCAGGGGTTACCACAGTGACGGGAGGAAAGATGGCATGGCCGCAGGATGGACACATGGGGGACCGCAGTGGTGACTTTGTAAGCTGATTGTAGAGACCAGTTGACTTCATGCCAGGTCTAAAGTCAAACGGGCAGTGAGTAACACATCTGAGATTCAATTTCAAGTCTATCTTCCTACGCCAATGTCATGCTCCATTATGCCACTGAATATAATTAATAATTAATCAAAGGAGATGTGGCTAACAGCCATGGCATCTTTTCCTCTTCTCAGACATCCGTTAGAGGGCGAAGCTTCAAAGTACAGATATATCTACTCCATCTACATGTGCATATAATGAACACGTGGATCCTTTCTCAGGAATCCCTATCTCTCCCCTCACCAGAGGCCTTTCCTGGTGATGCAAGACCCATCTACATGCCCTCCAGAACCACACATTAGGCAAAGAGCTGCGAAGATTTACCTGACAGCTCACAGGCTGTTACAGAACCATGTAGTGTACAATGAGGGTCGGCAATGAACATAGGCACTCAATATTGTCCAAGAATTTCATTTTTTTCAATTATGAAAACGGACTGTTCTGTTTATCGTACCACCTCAGATGCATCTGGGCATGCGTCAAAAGAAATAAGTGTACTTCACAGAGACGGTTATAGGGACATTTCATGAGTGCTATTTGTGTCTATGAGGCCGCCAGTATTGCAGGATACCCACAAGAGCGTTTCGATGACTACCTCCAAGATTATTCCTGGAAGTGTGAAACATAGCCACTACTGATCACTGGCTTCCCATCCTTCAAGAGCCTCCCAGTTCAATTTGGATAGGTTCCTATTTCCATCCACAGCAGTGCTACACTGAGAGGCGAGGCTTCTGCGAAGTTGTGTGTCTAGACTGTCTTGCACTCAGATCCTGGAGCATTATGGGGATGTAATCCAGAATTTACCCTGCACCTGAGAGCTTTCGCTCTGGGACAAATTCATCATAAATCACAGCATCAAAATGACGCTAGGGTTTGTTTCTTCCTAGGCTCCGCGGTACTGACTCCATCTTAATTTTGCCTGGATCTTGGCTCGCTCTCTCTCACCCCACCAGCTCTCAGTCTGCCATAACGACACCTTCTGAGTTCCCTGGAGCCGTTTTCCCCTCACCCATTCCTTTCCTGAACCTGCGTCAATAACTGGTGTCTGGGGACGGGCTCTACTTTCCCAGATGGAGGGCTGGTTCTTGTTTATCTCTAGACATTTCGTTCCTAGCAAATAGAGTCACCTACCTAGTGAATGTGAAATGACTACAGGAACCGAGATCTGTTGACGGTTTTCCAGAACACAAGACATAATATTAGTACTAAATGCTACGATAATATCACTATCCATCGTTCGAGGATCTAAGACAATATGGTCACTTTGGTAGTCACTTCAGCGAGCTGAGAAGTCTGCTCTGCCGAGCAGATTGAGCTTCTGTTTAGCCACTCAACAGTTTCCCAACCTTGGAAAGCAGGGTCTTTTGTTTCCTGGCTCCCCATTTATAAAAAAGAGGCTGTTGAATTTTAGTTAGCTACTGTTTCACCTCTGAACTTTCCCACGACAGATAAAAAGGAGGTTGCCTAGCGCCTAGAGCACATCCCTTCCCTTCCCCAACGCACCTCCCTGCTCCAGCTGGGCTGTCTTACTGCCCCGGAGGCAGTGGCGGGCTTCCCTGGTTCTCCAGTGGCTCTCTGCGGCGCCTCTAGCAGACCCTGGGTGACTCCATCCGCACCGCCCTAAGGCCAAGGCCACCGCCAAGGCCACCACAGCCTCCCTCCGCTGCGTCAACGCCAGCGACCGCGCGCCGCGCCACCTCGGCTCCTTCCGCGGGTTCCTGGCGCGCGCCTGCCAGACTGCACCGCGGGTCCCTGACGCCGACCCTTATTCTTGGGAGCTCGGCCCAGACCTCCTCCCTTCCCGACACCCCAGATCCTCCATGCAAGCCCCAGGCTTGGAATCCCCGGATTCTCCGTGCATACAAGCTTGATCCCCACCCCCAGAACCTCCGTGCCACGGCAGGCCTGGGCCCCCCAAATCCTAGGCACCCTCTAGAGATCAAGGCTCCCCATCTCTGCTAGTCCCCAGCCTGCTTGGGGAGTCCCTACCTTGGAGACCGGTCACCTGACACTGAAGCCCTCAAGCTGGCTGAAGCAGACACACAAACCGCCTGCTCACAGCTCAGCCCCAGCCTAGTGCCTGCTTGATTTCTTTCTCCCAGCAACCGGGACCTTCCTGCTACAAACTTTTGTGGTAACAGGCTCTGGCCATGCTAGACTAGCTTATCTTGTCCGGCAGGGTGCTATAGTTTTAAGGATGGCTTGTCTTGTTGTGCAGAGCCCAGAAATGTTTTAGGTAGAATCATCATGGACATACAAGATTCCAGGTCCAAGCTAGGCATGGCTTGCTTATAGGCTAAACATGGTTTTATTTTTCTCCCCTCTGCTCTGCACTCCAAAGAAACATCTTGGTCTTTGACTCAACCAAGAGTGGGATATGTGTTGCTTTAGAAAAACCCGTGACTCTCATACACTCCTGAGTGGGTGCCCACAAAATAGCCCTTTTTAGAATGACCCAGAACCTGGGACGATAGAAGACACACTGACTAGCTACTTGGGCAAAAGTAAGTGTGGGAGAGGGGACGGGAAGAAGGAGGAGGAGGAGAAGGAGGAGGAGGAGGAGGAGGAGGAGGAGGAGGAGGAGGAGGAGGAGGAGGAGGAAGAGGAGGTAGGGCAAATGGGGATCCTCCATCCCTAGATCTCTGATGCTTTCTTCCCAAGTGGGAAATGACCTAGCTTGGGATGGGATAGAGCAGGTCTTCACAAAGGACCAGAGGCAGAGTTCCCTCCCTTGCCCTGCCCGGAAAAGTCCTGGATCTAGACAGAATAGGCTCCTTTCTCAGCTTGACCCCTGACTCATGACTCAGCGATCCTGCCTTTTTAGGCCAGATAGACCAGCCAGGCCAAGACTTCAGTAAAACAGCCACTGAGGTTAAAAATAGAGCTGTGGCTGGTGAGGATCCTCTTTCTCCTGGCTTAACAAAGTCAAGGGCCCAGGAACTCCAGCCAGCTAAGTAGGGAGGGCTGGGCAGACTGCTTAGCAATTTACTGAGAGCTACACGGGCTTTGCTAAAACTCATCATAGTCTAGATTTGTGCACTGGCAGACATGGGATTTCAACCAAAAAAACACCGTACACAAGTTTACAAGCTGCTAGGTTTGAAGTGTTGGTCACATGAGGGAAATCTCTACTAGGCGACTGCTTTCTTATACACTGTAATTGTCTTCAGACATTCCAGAAGAGGGTGTCAGATCTCATGAGGGGTGGTTGTGAGCCACCATGTGGTTGCTGGGATTTGAACTCAGGACCTTCGGAAGAGCAGTCAGTGCTTTTAAGGCAGCTGCTTTCATAAAGGTTGTGGATGTGACTGGTTTCTGGGATCTGCAGCTCATGGTCACGCACGACACCTTCTAAACAGAGCACACCAAAAGTCATCAGAAGCATCTGGATCCTTCAAATGGCGTTGCGGGGAAAGAAATACTTGGGAGGTTGTAGGTGTGTTCTTCATGAGTTAGTATTCTTTCCAAACCTCCCATTAACTGCATATTTAATTATAAACTGAATCCGATATGCCCTTCAGAACCTTTCCCTAAGGAAACACATAAACATGTATTTCCCTGCATTCCTTAGCCATTCCAATTGAGCCATCACACAAGGAGGTGGTGTATGATTTTATCCAGGAGAGTTAGCATGAGCGTTTAGAAAGCCATCCTGCTTATGAGCTAAATTTATTACGTTTGCCAGGTTAATCTGTTTTCTCTAATCGGACACTTAATCATCCAGTCTCCTTCTGGCATTATGGATTCATGGATGTCAACCGAGGAGAGTTGCTCAGTCAGGGCAAGATGATAAATTATCGCTTCATTGTGGGGGTATTTGTGACTAAATGCCTCATAATAGAATTAAGATGAAATAAATCTCATAATTTTAGTTCTAGATCCATGCCAGGTGTGTGTGTGTGGAATGCATCTGGCCCAAAGTGAAAGCAATCCTACCACGGAATGGAATTACAGGTGAGAAAAACCTTTGTGTACAGGACAGTTTTTCCTTCACCTATACGGTGGGAGATGGGAGAGGCTTGGCCACTCCCTGGTACTATCTGGGTGAGCGTCATAGAATTATCATTTCCATAAAGCCAGGGTGAGCCCCGGAGCATGAATGGCAATATCTGTCTACATCTAGAGCTGTCATCCTGGAATCTCAAAAGCTATAACTATGCCGAGTACAGATGTTATATTTCACCCAAATAACCAGCTATTTGTTGGTCTTGTTTGGTTTGGTTTGGTTTGGTTTTTGTTTTGCTTTTAGAGTCAGACCCTAGTTGGGTTGGAAAGGTTGAAACATTGAAATAACTGTAAGGGATACAATTTCATCACATCTTTTATTAAATAAATGCTGATTCCATATCTAAGCCACAACTCTGGGGGAGAATAATCTTCATTCTTTGACTTTTTAACATATGGCAACAAAACCAATTGACATGTATGGCATTTGGGAGACTGCCAACCAACCATACACATGCCACACACATGTATTGTGTGTGTGCTTCTTATACTTAGCAAAAAATATTCTCATTGTTTTGTGTCTCTTGGACCTCCTAACACACCTCTAGCTCCTTGGGTTCCGGCTGTTGCTCAGACACATGAATCTCTGAGCTTAGAATCTCCTGGGGTATAATACTGGCCAGACTTCCTAATTGCGAGTTTTCCTAGAGCCAGAGTCCCTCTTCCATTGTAGAGCAAAATCAAAATCTCACACTGATTTATTTATGTAATGATTCTGGAATTTGAGCCAAGCCTCACCCAGGACAAAACACATGTATCACCCCTGAGCTATAGCAGGATTCTACAGCCTTGCCTTTGTATTAAAACACTAAACATGTTAACAATGTTAACTTGGATATTTTTAAGTAGAAGAGAAGATTTGAAGTGTTTTTCCCACAAAGAAAGAAATGAATGATATTGTAGTAAATATTTAATATTAATTGGGGATTTCTACCCTACCATTTAGTCCCCAGATATAAGACACAAAATCTTTGTATTTATGATAAAGCTTTAAAGCACTAGAGCTGGGCAGAATCTCCCCTCTATGCTATCTTGTCTCCTTCTATGCCAATAACCCTGAGATATGACTTTGCCTTGTTCTACCTGGGCCACTCTTATGCCTACCCTTATGATCAGTTCTCAGGATCCCTTACCCCATGGGGTCTTATCCTCTCTCCATCTTCTCCCTCTTCTCGTGTGGTGTTACCTCAGACCCCAAGCCAGGGAACTGAATCTCTGCCTACTTCTCTTCTGCCCAGTTATGGGCTGTAGACATCATTTAGTCAAATCGTTTTAAATGAAGGAGCAAAGTTACATAGCATCACTTAGTGTACATGAGGATTCCGTCATCCCTGAGGTAACTAGATCTTGGGGAACAGTATTTAACATTGCGATGTATAACAACAGACCAAACCTCAACAGAATGATTGATTATTACACAATAAACCAATGATTGAGTATTATACAATACAACTCATTTGATTATTATACAATGTATGAATGTATTAAAACCTTACTGTGCACTCCACAAATATGTTTAAGTATTTGTCCATTAAAAACGTGATACAAAAAAAGCTAGAAGCTGGGGTAAACTAAAAGATCTCAATAAGTAAGTTAAAATGAATAAACACTATATACTGAAAAAAATTCTTCTCAAAATAAAAAGGCTTGCACAAATATAAGGTAAATAAGAGCTGGCTTGAAGCATGGTCCTTGTGATGACCTCATGCCTTATACAGATAGTTTCTGGGTGTAGATAGTGACTGCCGGTTTCATGATCACATGAGTTAAGACAGTCATTTAAACAGTTCAAACCCCACCCCTCTCCCTTCAAATGATGCTGTGAAAGTCGAAGCTTTCTCTCTGGCTTCAGACATCAAGGGAAGGACTGCTCAGCATGCAAATCTCTCTCCTCCTCAGTCTATGTTGTAAGCTCTGGGCCTTGATGATCTAGACATCTGTGTGTTTACTTATTCCTGGTTCTGATGTCTTTGAGACCGCTGTTTTCCAAGGTTAGGCTGGTGGGAAATGGCTAAGTTAATCATTTGTTAAATTGGCTAACTGAGTCAATTCTCAGGGGCAGTCAAGCGCTGGCTACCAAACAGGGAGATTTCATGAAATCTTTACTTGGAGGTAAAGAGACAATCAACATATGGCAGAGAAGGATATGGGTGCACCGACTATAGAAGTGGCATGCATTCTGGGGAAACCCCTGGACAGTACAATGGGGAAGCTCAAGTTCTAATCCCAGGTCTGTCCCTCACTGACAGTAGGACAGGAGCACATTCCTCAGGTCTACTGAACTTAGGCAACATTGAAATGGGGAAAATCATGACATAGCTTACCATCTTCCCAATTTGACAATGAATCTTAAAAATATAAAAAACTTAACGTATTGAAATGGGGAAAATCATGACATAGCTTACCATCTTCCCAATTTGACAATGAATCTTAAAAATATAAAAAACTTAACGTATGTAAGAAAACTATAGTTGCTCAATAAAACGACCCATTGGTAGCCTTGAAAATAATGCTTACCTTTCATCATTTATTGAAAGAAAAACATCATATATATGTATACATATATGTGTATACACACACACACACACACACACACACACACACATTATGTTCCTGCTTCTGTTCTTTCTTTGCCTCTTTTCAGTTTAAAATATGGAATAAGCTGTCTTCCTTATCAAGTATACCATTTATATACTATAAATATGTCACTTAAAAGGTATATTGACAACGCAGTTAACCTTTTTTGTCTTTTATTGGTCTTATAAATAAAAGCACGCCATTGAAAGAATGCCACAGATGGGGATGTAGACTTGAGCCAAGGGGAAAATCATTCCAGGCAGCAGGAAAAAGGTAATTTTGACTGGTCCTCTATAAAATCCAAATTTCTGCACAAAATCTTAAAGCGTGAGTGTTTACAGGACTCTTGGTGACAAGAAAAGCAATAGTAAAATGTGCTGTGCGTTGGCACTAAAATTCATGTATCCGTGGAAACCTGTGAAGTTCCCTTGCGCATGCGCTCACAGCCTCCAGTATTAATCCTTGGGCTGAGGGGATCAGGGTGTTACTGCACTATGGCGGGCTGACAGATTGCTGAGAGCTACTTGCACAGGCATGTATCAGCTTGTTTTCCTCCTTGGAGATTTCAGACATCAGTAAGAAAAAAAAACCATGTTTGTCTACACATGCTTATATCCTAGAATACACTGTATTCAGCTGAGTTTTAATCATTAAGCCTTTGACAAGCCAGCAGTAGTCCTCCTCCCACCATCTTTGGCCACATCAGAACTCCTCAGAAGTTTCCGTGAACAGATGTGCATGTTTCTTGCATGATGGATGAAAATACCACAAATTTTATCACGCTGATTATTATTGGTGATTTAAATTCGAACCTAGCCAGTGATTCCTGTATATTGCTTTCAAAACAAACTGCACAGAAATACCAGAGGGTGGGATGGTCAGAGCATCACTTGCAGCAAATTAAATTATTTTTTAATTTATTAAAAAAAAATAAGGATCAAGCTTCTTCTAATGAGGTAAAGCGATGTTATTCACAAAAGCCTAGTTTCATGGTGACATATTTTCCCCATTACCCTTCCATTGCCAAGTCCTGGATGCTTTTTTCCAATGACTTGGAGATGATTGACACAGGAAAACAGATGTGAAATTGTTAGTGGGCCTCTAAAATACTATGTTTTATCCTCTCTGAAACTTGTTTGAATATTCAGTCTTCTAATAGAGCGTTGCCCAGTGTGGTGGCCGTTGGTCACACACAGCACCTCAGATGTGCCTGGCACATGTGTGAGATAATACTGAATGTGCTGGGTTAACCACAGCATGCTACTTGCTATGGGTTGGCTAGGAATTGTACTATCAGCTCAGGTATTGAAGTCTTGATATCTAGCTATGCCTCCTTTTGAAAAGGTGATGGTAACTTTTGAAGGTGGGACCTGGCTCCAGGAAAGTAGGCTTCTGGGAATGGACTTAGAGGTGGGTCCTTGTGTCTACCCTTTCCAGTCTCATTTCTAACCACCACGAGGGAGCAGATACTCTACCTGCCCTTTGGCCGTGCATGACCCTCCATCAGAGGGCCAGAGACAACAGAGTGGGTTGGCAAGGGTAGTAGATTGAAGCCTCTCAAACTTGAGAGAAAAAAATGTAGCTTTCTCCCTTTTAAATAGTCTTGCTCATGTGTTGGCTAGTTTCATGTCAATGTGACACCAGCTAGAGTTATTTTGGAAGAGGGAGTCTTGATGGAGAAAATACCTCCAATAAGATTTGACTGTAGGCAAGTCAAGATTTGTCTGTAGTGCACGTTACTCATTAATGATTGATGTTATGGGCCCAGCTCACTGGGGGGTGGTGTCATCTCTGGACTGGTAGGTGGTCCTGGGTTCTATTAGAAAGCAGACTGAGTAAGCCATGAGGAGCAAGCCAGTAAATAGTACTCCTCCATGGCCTCTGCATCAGCTCCTGCCTCCAGGTATCTTCTCTGCTTGAGTTCCTACCCTAAATTCCCTCAGTGATGGACTGTGATGTGGAACTATAAGCTTTGAAAAAGCCTTTTACTCCCCAAGTTGTTTGTGGTCATTTATCACAGAAATAATAACCCTAATAACAATGATGAGTTAATAATCATCATAATGATATAATAGGAGTAAAACAACAGGAGTTTATCACAGCAATAGAAACTCCAACAAAGACAGAAATTGGTACCAAGTCACAGGGTATTGCTGTGACAGGCCTGACCATATGCTTTTGGAAGGATTATGGAAGGACTTTGGAACTTTGCGCTAGAAAAGATCTTAAGTGTTCAGAGCTTATGAGCTGTTGTGTGGAGTTAGAAGATACTGCTGGGAGCAGTTCAGACAATGAAAGCCTGGCTTGTGGAGTGTCAGGTGAAGAATCTCTTAAAACCTTTATCAAGACCATTGATATTTTGAATTAAGAAGCACTAAAATGAAAGCTTTGCTTTATTGGGACAATTGAGGCTGGTTAGCCAGAATCAAGAAATTAGTTGTGATTAAGAGTAAACTGTCCTTTTTGAAGTAAATTCTTCTGGGGGTATTTCCTCAGGGTTAGCACACAGAAGCTGTGGTTGAGAGGGAGATGGGCTTCTAGAAAATAAAAAATGAGTTAAACCTTTTCTTACACCAGGAGGGAAAAGCCAGAGCACAGGTATGTTCTCATGTGGGCAGCCAAACTTGGTAATTTAAAACAGTTGCCCAGGCGGTGCTGATTTCGAAGACCTGAAGAGGTCATGGAGAGCCCCTCAGGCTTGGGACCATGCGAGTCCAGGAGAGGCCACTAGTGAATGAGCTGTGTTGACGTAGAAGCCCTAGAGTTGAAGGTGTCATGGAGAGACGCCAGAGTCTGCCTGGTTACAATGGAGACAGCAGCATTTTGAAGATATCAGTAGGGATGACCACTAAGGACAGCAGCAGCTGCGGACTAGAGCTGCCCTGGACCTCAAACATAAGCTATATATGTGGCACATGGCAGAGGCGGAGAGATGGAGCCCTCTGTAACCCAAGAGGTTCCCAGAGGTCAAGTCTTGAACTTTTTATAATGTTTAATTTTGGTTTTGCTTCGTTCAGTATATTACTGTGCCCCTGTTTTTCCCTTTTGAAGTAAGAAAGTGTTTAACTTATTTTTTATTTCATAGGAGCCCAGAGTTAGAGGGCTTTAAACTTTTAGAGAGACATTGGATATTTTAGAGAACCTGCAAACTTCTAAAAAGAGACCTATGTTGAAAAAGAGAGTGAATGAACTTTTAAAGCATTTGAAATTTTAAAGTCTGTGATACTTTCAAATTTATTTGTGTCTTATATTATGGTATGAATATTAATATGAGTTCTTGGGGATGAACAAGAAATGAAAAGTTGCAGTTTAATAGTGATATCTGCGTGTGTGTCAAATTGACAAGGTACCCATTGCATTGGTTAATTTTATGTCACCTTAACACAAGCTTAGAACTTGGGAAGAAGAGCTCTCAGTTGGAAAAATGTGAGATTTGCCTGTGGATGACTCTCTAGTGCATTTTATCAGCTAATGATTGATGGGGGAGTATTGCCTGGCTCACTAAGGTCAAAGTCTGAGTTGCCAGAAAGCCCTGAGCTTGGTGCAAAATGGCAGGCTCTCTTTACCAGCAGGGCTTCTCCTTCTTTGACCTCGTCTGGGGAGTCCGAAACCCCATGCCCTCTACCTGTGGAATGTCATGAAGCCCTGGCTAGATTATAGGTTCAGCTTCCTTTCTCCTGAGAAGAGTCCATTCAGAAAGCACCTGAGATTCCTGGAATGCTTCCCCAATGCGAATGAGGCATCCCAGTACCTTAGCCTTCAGCCAGTGGCCTTTTCCCGTGGATATACTATTTGCATCCCCAAAACTATACAATCCTTGATTCACCCAGAGTAAAGTTGATCTCTCTCCTCAAAACAGCTTCCAGAATGTGTTGCCATTTCCATTCATACTCACGGGACATCTGAGCCCTGTTTGTAGACCCTGCTCCCTTCACCCTCTAGGGTTGGTGGCCAATAAACCCCAGAAGAAGAGAGACTCACAGGTCAGAGCCCAGCATACTGAGGCTGGTGACAGTTCTGGGCTGGTGTTCCTGGATGTTAAGGAACATCTTGTGGCTAAAAAAGCCATGAGAAGCAAGCTAGTAAGCAGCACTCCTCCGTGGCCTCTGTATCAGCCTCTGCAGGTTCCTGCCCTGCCTGAGTTCCTGCTTTGACTTTCCTACAATGATAGGCTGGGACACGGAACTGTATGCTGAAATAGGTCTTTCTTTCCCACGCTGCGTTTTTTGCCATGGTGTTTATCACAGTCATGCAGACACTTGCAGGATCGTGAAAGGCACCCTGGTTCCTGGTTGAGTGAAGGCTAGAAACCCTGGTAACCCTGAAGGGATGGTAGGCGTTTCGCCTGTTCCCGGGCACCAGGCTCCTGTCACTAGCCACAGCCCTCTGTAGATTTGTGCCCATCAGTCACCTAAGGGCAATGGCCCACGCACCTCCAAATGTAGAGGATGTGACCACAGGTCACCAAGACAGATCTCTATTTTAATGAGGTACCTAAAGGCCTGGAGACTTAGCTCATAAACTCTCCTTCCCAGACACTTCTCCCTGAAAAAAGGTATTTAACCTCAGGCTCGCCCTGAGAAGTGGGGTATGGTTTTGCTATACTAAATGTCTTGAAAATCAAGGACTATCTCTTTTTATTGGGATCCACTCTGGGGAGCCAAGGAGAAGGCCTTCACCTATATAGGCCGGGCACCTATAGAGCCGCCATCTAATTTCCCATAGAAGGCCTCTCTGTGCTTCCAGTCATGGTAGCCACCAATCTCAAGCCCACCCACAAGCCAATGACTCCCCTGAACCCCAGCAGGATCCAGCCAGAGTTCCCCTCTTTTCCCCTCAGCCCTGGGCTAGATCCAGCCCATAGGCCCCAACTCTATTCTCCGCTCTTCTGAGGCTCCCAGTGGTACCTGGGTGTCTAAGAGCCTGCGAACCAGACAGCCCTGTCTCACTGCAGGCCCGGGAAACCCTGAGCCAGCTCCAGCTGTTTAGCTCCTCAGACCGGTCTTCCCCACCTCCCCAAGCAGTGTCCCAGGGCTTCCCTACAGCCTGACACCCACCCAGTGACAGCAAGGGGCAAGCTTGGTCAAATGTCCCTTGTCCCACCTCCCCAAGTGGCTGAGCCCTGTGGCAGAGCAGACACAGGACCCAGAACACTACAAACACTGATAAAGTTAGTGTGTCATTGACACCACCGTGACACTAGCACAGCACTTGCAACTGTTTAAAACATCTTAATAACTCTATAAATTATTTAAGCATTTATGGGACTGGCATTGTGTGGCTCCTTCATAGTGCATAGCTTTGCAGTGGCTGCCCAGAGCTTTCAAAAAGGCCTTATTTGTGCTTATCTTTATCTTTAATGCGGAGTGCATGCAGTGTGCATAGTCTTGCACATGACTCAATGTTATGCTGGTTTCTTTTTGCCCAGACACAATTCTCCATGCCAAAGTCCAATCGACAAATCTCTCTTCTGTCATCCTTGCTGTCTGAGAGCCACTGAGGCAAGGTATGGGGCATGACCCCGCCCACTGAAGACCTGCATGCACAGGGAAATCAGGGAATATGTAGCAAGTGCCTAGGAAGGTCTTGCTGTCTGGGAAGTGTCTTGTTGGGACACATTCAGCCACTGCCCTGGAAGACTGATGGTAAAGTAGCGCAGGGGGCTCTGCATTCTAATCTGGACTCAGATGAATGGCCTTCATGACTTTAATCCAACGAGATCTTTAGGAGTTCAATTTCATTCTATCCTGATTAATATTTTAATGAAGCTTAATAATCAAGTGAATGTTGCAGATAAAGCTTTTGTCCAAATGTTTAGTGTATTTAGTTCCAGTGTTTCTGTTCGAGCGGTTAGACTCGGCAGAGAATATCAGAGAACTAACACTAGTTTCGCTTGGGCTGAATGAATACGTTGAGCTGTATCAGAAGACACATCAAGGGAGGAGAGTCTTTGTTTTCAGCTGTTAAGGAAGGTGGAGCCCTGCCTTGCAGGCCCTTTGTGTGAGTGGATTCTCATTCCTCAGAAGAATGCAGCCAGTTCTCCTTCTCCCGGCTCTCCTCCCTTCCACCTCTTTCCGGGCACTCTTACTTCCTGCCGTATTTTCCAAATGTTGCTGACTATTCCCTTACCCCTGAGTCATTCATATCCAGTAGTCAGAAGGCTTCTGCTTAATTTCAAAAACAGCACTGCTCCCCGCACCAACCCTCCAACGACAGCGGTCCAGTCTCCAATCTCCGCCAGTTTCCAAGCCTCTGAGGTCCGGTCCCAGGACCTCTTTTACCTCCTTCACTTTCCTGTTGCTCTAGCTTGGCCCCTCTGCTTCTGGAATCCACAGTGTTTGTTTCCCCTCCAGAATTGTGTCTGCTGTTCCTCAGAGCACTTTCTCCTTCCTGTCCCCAGAAGAGCCACCTTCCGGATCTTCCAAGTCTCTCAAATGTCACACCTTAGTTAGACTTTCTCTAACCAATCTATACAAACTATCACACTACTCTCACACTGGCTTACGTTAACGGTTTTTACTCTGAACCCTGCCTGATACACATTGATTATCATCTGCTCTTTCCACTATTAGAACGGAGCTCCTCACACACAGGGACATGATTTGTGCCTTATAGAAAGAGCACCATGTGTGGTACACAATGAGCAGATGTTAAGTGACTACTTCTGCAAGTGAGTGATACAAAATCCTCTGTCAGTTCCTCAGCAATTTCCCAGACTGTCTCCTCCTTGAGGCAAAAGGGGTGCTGAAGATCCCACTGCCCTGTGCTCACATGCTTTCAGGGAAGGGAATCAGTAGGCATGGGTCTTTCCCCACAAGTATTTCTCATTTAAATGAAGGTAAAACCTTTCCTAGAATGAGTTCCCCAGAAGACTTCCCTTTACACTGTATTGAGTAGAACTGAGTCAAGGGGCTGTCCCTACCTACAAGAGAGCTGGGTGTGTATTTGATTTCCTAGTCTGCAGAGAGCAAGACATGCAGATGAGAAAAGTAAGATTAATAAAATGAGGATGTCAATAAAATGCCAGGACCACGGACAGCACCCTGCTGCAGCCCTCCCGTGGAGGTTCAGTAACCCAGATCTCAGGACTTTGCCATCCGTCAATGCTCTGCCTTTTTCTGCCCTTCACATTTTCAAAACACAGCCATTTATATGACTTACCTTTCCAATTTAATAACTTTTGTGGAATGAAAACCTTTTCAGGTCATTATGTGGGGAAATTGCTAATACATTTCCATGATTAAGGAAGGTTGATAGAAAGGTGGGGCAGAGAGGAGAATGAAGAAAAATGGCCGGAGTCATGTCCTCCCTGACCAGCCAGAAGAAGGAAGGATACGGGAGTACTCCTGAGCCAGGCTGGCCTGCTGGCAGCAGACACAAGGGCAGAAGTGAGAGGCCAACATTGCCCATTTATTTCAGATCCTTAATCAGGTTTTGTGAGAGAACAAAGACCAATCTTGTGTGGGGGAGGATATATATAAGGGAATATGCATGTATGTGTATCTGTGTATGCATGTGTGCATGTGGTGTGTGTGTGTGTGTGATTAGTGTATATATGAGAGGAATATGCATGTATGTGTATCTGTGTATGCATGTGTGTATGTGTTGTGTACAGATGCTTATGGAAGCCTGAGGCTTCTTCCTCAATCACAAAAGCCTTATATACTGAGGCCAGCTTTCTCTCTGAGTCTATAGTTCACGAGTTCAGCTAGTCTAGCCAGCAGCTTCCTATGCGGATCCCTTTGTCTCAGCTTCTTGATGGCTGGGATGATAGGCAGCCCCTGTCCCTGCTTGGTCTTTACATGACTTTTGAGGATCCAGACTCTGGTCCTCACACGTGGCGGGCAAAGTCTTTCGCTTAGCCTTCTCCCCAGCCCCAGAAACTAGGCTCTTATATAACATTTATAAACCAAACACTAAGGCAATTACACAGGATTTTTTTTTAACTTTTTCAAAGCGTTTTCAAAGCAGGTTGACCCCATGGCCAGTGGCAGTGGCCTCCAAGTTCAAGGCAATCTAAAAATCACAGTAGCATTTCTGTGTCCCACATAGAAGAAGTGCTCCTTCTTGGGTCCCATGAGCAATTTATGTTGTCCTGCTGATCAAAGTGAAGATGTGTTCTGCAGTCCTGACAAGTCAGAGGACAGACAAGAGAGTAATCTGCCCAAAATCGGGGACAAAAGGGTATGAAAAGGAAGCCATGGGACCCGCTTCCTTCTTATCTAAGGGGTGTGTCCCACTGTGTTCCACAGTGCCAGAGCCCTGGAATCAGAGAGTGAGATGACATAGACCTCAAGATGACACCAGGTACCACATACCACTAGTGTTTTCTTCAGTGGGTTTTCATTTGAACGTCCATGTGCAGATAGCTTTTGTTTAAAAGCACAGTGAGAAGCACGTGGATTGGAGCTAATTGAAATCTTCAGGGACTGTAAAAATCCTTCAGTCAGTGTAGCCCCGGGAAGAGCATGCAGGCCAGCTGTCTGAAGTGCACACACATCTCAATAGCAGATCGGCAGGCTTGCTGATCTATTAGAAGTGGTGCTCTGTTCTTCCTGCTCATTATTAAAGATAAAATTAAGAAGAGATTGATCATAAGAAGTGAGTGCTTGACTGGGGAGATAATTGGATTCTCGGCTTAATTCTCCTACTTGCCACGGATGACCCTGTGACCATGCTGTGTCACGAGAGGTAGGAAGGTAGGTTCTGTCTCTGCTCTGCAGAGTGGGTGACAAGCAACTGTGACAGAGGTTGAGTTCATTGATCTCCTGTGGTTTTTTTATCTCCCACCAAGAATGACTGCTTTAGGTTAATGTGGGCAATGTGAAAATATAACAAATGGTTAATTCTTAGAATATCTCCTGGTAAACTGAATATCGGTATTAGCAATTATTACAATGTTACAAACTGGACTACGTACATAGTCCATCTAGTGAAGAGAAATGCGAAAGAACAAGCTGAAATGGATCTTTGAGAAAACCAATTTAAGAAAGTACATGAAACATATTTTATTCCTATAGAAATACAATCCTTAGTACTGTCCTGGTACTAAGTAATTATAGCATGATGTTTGTCTCAAAAATTATTGAAGACACTTGCCTGTATAAATGTTGACATAAAAATCTCTCTCTCAGCCGGGCGGTGGTGGCACATGCCTGTAATCCCAGCACTCTGGGAGGCAGAGGCAGGTGGATTTCTGAGTTCAAGGCCAGCCTGGTCTACAGAGTGGTCCAGGACAGCCAGGGCTACACAGAGAAACCCTGTCTCGAAAACAAAACAAAACAAAACAAACAAAAATATCTCTATCTCTCTCTCTTTCTCCCTCCCTCCCTCCCTCTCCCTCTCTCTCTCCCTCTCTCTCTCCCTCTCTCTCTCCCTCTCTCCCTCTCTCTCTCTCTCTCTCTCTCCCTCTCCCTCTCCCTCCCTCTCTCTCTCTCTCTCTCTCTCTCTCTCTCTCTCTCTCTCTCTCTCTCTCTCTCTCCCTCTCTCTCTCTCAATTGAACTGGCTGGAAAATTTAGCCAGGAACAAATCATTCCATCCAGAAAACGGAATCAATGAGCACAAATGCTTTGCTCAAGTGACCTCTTTCTAAAAAAAAAAAAAAAAAAAAAAAAAAAAAAAAAAAATACTGATTGATACCATTAGGACCAAAGAGCTAGCTAAAAAGGTGTTTTCCAAGACTGCCAAGAGCAGGGTGCTGCCTTCATTTTAAAGCAAGTCTTTTTCTCAGGGCTGACCGAAGCTCATTTTTTTAATGTTCAATCTTGAAAACTGACTTTTTGTGGCCTCTTGCCATGGCAACTGCCAGGGATCCTTAGCCTACGGATTTTCATTATACCCAGGGAATGCTGGCATACCAACACACTCAGCTCAGAGTGGCAGCTTTGGGGCTATATCCCGAGCATAAAACTACTATGTATGGATGTCATCTAGGGCAGAGTGACTTCTGTTGAGTGCTGTGACACATGCATGGTTAGGGCTGACAGTGTTGCAGTTCCCTGGCAGGATATTGCACAATTCACCACTTCTCTGTCTCAGGTACACAGACATGCATGTGAGAGACCACAGTCAGAGCCCAAACATGCATGTGAGACTGCAGTCAGAGTCTAGATGTGCATGTTAGACCCTGCAGTCAGAGCCCAGATGTGCATGTGACATACTACAGTCAGAGTCCAGTCATGCATGCCAGACACTGCAGTCAGATCCCAGATGTGCATGTGAGACACTGTAATCAGAGCCCAGACATGCATGTGAGATACTACACTCAAAGTCCAGACATGTATGTGAGACACTGCAATCAGAGTTCCATACTCTGAATCCATTCTTCATGGCCTTCTATGGTTATTGTGGTCTTAGCCTGGGAGACTGGCCATGTGTATCATGTATATTAGTTATTCTCCACATTGTTATGACCAAATACATGACAAGAAGCAAATTAAGGGCAGGTTTACAGTGGCTCCCGGGTTGAGGATCCCATCCATCGTGGTGAGGGAGGCACGGCAGAGGTACAAAGAGCCTATTGCAGGGCCTGTTACATCATCAACTGATTGTGAAGCAGTGACTACAGCTGGAACCTTTAGCCCCACCTGACCATCCTGTATCCTCCATCCAAGCCTCATGTTAGAAAGATTCTATAATCCCCAGAAACAGTGCCATAAACTAGTCATTAAGTATTCAAGTATCAGCCTGTTAGGACACTGTCCATTTGAACTGTAACATCACATCACATATGATACACTCTGATCTGAATGGAAAAAAAAAATACCACTATCTCCAGCCTGGAAAGACTGAAGCAAATACAGGAAAGAAACTTGTGAAAGAGAAAGTAGCCCCAAAGTGCACATTTTAGGATTTTGGTTTGCTTTGGTTTAGCTTTTTGGTTTTTTTGTTTGTTTGTTTTTTGTTTTTTTTTTCTAGTCACCCTCTACTACTGCTCCAGATTACTCACAATAGGGACATTAGAAGTTTCTACAGTGGATATGAGCATGTCACTGCTGTGATTAATCATTTCAACCACCAGCTAATAGAGTATCGGTCCATCAGCCTAGAAATCACATCGCTCCGCCTTTCACCCCTCATCCCTGCTTCTCCCAGCTCCCTGACACAGCCACCTAGGTCTCTACACCATATGTTCCAGCTGCACTGAGCTACTCACAGTTTCCTGGCCCTGACAGATGGCATCTTGCTTCCTTACCCATCATGCCTTCATGTCACCTGTTTCAAAAGTGAGGGCTCCTTAGATGTCAAAGATGCTTCTAAACTGCTTCAACATGCGGCACCTCTTCCCTTTGTTGTGACCTGTTTTCTTTAATTGCTGTGTGTGTGCATACATTCATGAGTGCTCAAGGGTGGTGTAGAATGGTGTATATGTGTGTGTCAGAGAGAGACAGACAGACAGACAGACAGACACGGACACGGACATCATTTGTCTGTGTGTGCAAGTACAGGTCCTCAGGACCCACGGCACTTCTGTGGAGATGGGTGAAGACTTAGGGCATCAGTCCCTGCCTTCACTTGGTTTGAGACAGAGTCTTTTGTTGCTCACCTCTGCATAAGACAGGCTAACTAGTTGCCTTCTACCCAGTCACAAGCTTCTCACATTCTCCTGTCTCCTCCTCCCATCTCAGTGATGGAGCACAGGGATGAAAGATGTATGTCCAGCTTTTATGTGGGTTCTGAATTGAGGTCCTATTAAGCAAGTGCTTAATCCATTGCGCCATCTCCCAGCCCGGTTCATAACTTTCTATCATTTGTATCTAGGCTTTTCCTTCTGTCCTTGGTCAACCCACAGCATCGAGCCTCTTTCTGACTCTTATTTAGGGACCACTGGTGTAGGGATGTTCCATAGACAGCAAAGGAGTGGAGAAAATGGACAGGCTGGCCTTTCTCATCTCTTCTGTCCCTCTTTACTCTTGTTCCCACCCAGGGAATCATTTTGCTAATCATAAGCTCCCAGTTCTCCCTGATCAGATGTCTGGTCCCTGTGAGCCCTCAGATGTGAGGGACAGGCAGAAAGGTAGAGTGGCTGACTGTGTCTTCGAGGGCATATAAAGGATGATCTACAGGAGTGCTGAGCTCCAAATTATATGCTGATAAAAGCAGCTGCCCTGCCTCACCTGCTGTCATCGGGCCTGTTGCAGGAGCTGTTGGGAAGGCAGCTTTGTGACCTGCCAGAGGCTGCTCAACAGCTTCCCTGCTGATTTGCTGGCAGAGCTGAAAAGGCAGTGGGCTGGTAGTCAGAGGCTGGGCTGTAGAGCTGGTAATCTATGCAGCCCAATTCAGAGTCTGTTTCCCTGCTGTTTGGCTGACCTTAGTGAATTCAGAGGCTGTGAAGAACTCAAAAACTTTACAAAGTAGTAAGTTTACCAGGACCAGTAGAAGGCAGCTTTATGCACACCTTAGCCTGAGAGGGTTGCAGTTTTAGACAAGAAGTTCAAATGAAGAATACAGCACATCTCTCAATATTCAGAAGAAAGGCCAACTGGGCCCCAGGAATCTGGACCCTTTCTGGGTAGTCCTCTCTTAAAGGACACTGAGACACAGCCATCACTGGTAGTACTTGGATATGTGTCTATCCGTATCCTGAACGAACTGGGACCAAAGGCCAAATAATAGCTGTATTCTAAGAATCATTGTGTACCTCTCTGCTGACCGACTTTGGCTTTCTTCATTGTAACCCCTGAGCACTGAAGAAATTCTCCATCATTACATATGCAGTAGGGCCAATAGTCTGTACGTGATGATGAGTTTATGTGGGCCAAAGTCATTAAAAACCTTGTGGTATAATGGCAAGAAAAATTGCCATGGAGGATAAGCATGATTTCAGCTAATTATTATTAATAATAATTATTACTGCAGTCACTATGTATGAGGCACAATCCTTGGGGATTTTCTTGCAGGCTTTTAACCAGTGGCACTGTGGATGGCACAGAATCAAGACCAAAGGCTATAGACTGATTTTTTTTTTGTTTTTTGTCTTTTGTTTTTGTTTTTTGGAGACAGGGTTTCTCTGTGTAGCCCTGGCTGTCCTGGAATTCACTCAGTAAACCAGGCTGGCCTTGAACTCAGAAATCCGCCTACCTCTGCCTCCCAGAGTGCTGGGATTACAGGTGTGTGCCACCACTGCCCGGCTGTAGACTGATCTTTTAAAAACATATTTCAACTACATGTCATCTAAAAGGTGGCATACTTTTGATGCAAAGACACAAAAAGATTGACTCTACAAAGCAAGAGAGAGAGAGAGAGAGAGAGAGAGAGAGAGAGAGAGAGAGAGAGAGAGAGAGAGAGAAGACAAACAGCAAAGCTGGAGGAGAGGAACCGAAGCCAGAGCACAGACTTAAAACAAATAAAGATGTAGCACTATAAACATATACACACCTAAAAACAGACACAAAAATACACCTTGAACAAAACCAACTGAGAGTTCAAGGACCCAGTTTGAATGACAGATAAAATTAGACAGAAACACACACACGCGCATACACACACACACACACACACACAGCTAAATTAACAGAAATCCATCAACAGATGACATATTCTCCTCTAGTACAAATGTGTTTGTCTTCTAAACCAATTATATGCTAAATCCAAGAAACAAAGCCTCAGTAATATTTTTTTTAATTCGATATATTTTTTATTTACATTTCAAATGATTTCCCCTTTTCTAGCCCCCCACTCCCCGAAAGTCCCACAAGCCCTGTCCTCTCCCCCGTCCTCCCACCCACCCCTTTCCACGTCCCCGTTCTGGTTTTGCTGAATACTGCTTCACTGAGTATTTCTAGAACAAGGGGCCACTCTTCCTTTCTTCTTGTACCTCATTTGATGTGTGGATTATGTTTTGGGTATTCCAGTTTTCTAGGTTAATATCCACTTATTAGTGAGTGCATACCATGATTCACCTTTTGAGTCAGGGTTACCTCACTTAGTATGATGTTCTCTAGCTCCATCCATTTGCCTAAGAATTTCATGAATTCATTCTTTCTAATGGCTGAATAGTACTCCATTGTATAGATATACCACATTTGTTGCATCCACTCTTCTGTTGAGGGATACCTGGGTTCTTTCCAGCATCTGGCAATTATAAATAGGGCTGCTATGAACATAGTAGAGCATGTATCCTTATTACATGGTGGGGAATCCTCTGGGTATATGCCCAGGAGTGGTATAGCAGGATCTTCTGGAAGTGAGGTGCCCAGTTTTCGGAGGAACCGCCAAACTGATTTCCAGAGTGGTTGTACCAATTTGCAACCCCACCAGCAGTGGAGGAGTGTTCCTCTTTCTCCACACCCTCTCCAACACCTGCTGTCTCCTGAATTTTTAATCTTAGCCATTCTGACTGGTGTAAGGTGAAATCTTAGGATTGTTTTGATTTGCATTTCCCTAATGACTAATGAAGTTGAGCATTTTTTAAGATGCTTCTCCACCATCTGAAGTTCTTCAGGTGAGAATTCTTTGTTTAACTCTGTACCCCATTTTTTAATAGGGTTGTTTGGTTTTCTGGAATCTAACTTCTTGAGTTCTTTATATATATTGGATATTAGCCCTCTCTATCTGATGTAGGATTGGTGAAGATCTTTTCCCAATTTGTTGGTTGCCGATTTGTCCTCTTGATGGTGGACACAGAAAAAGTTGCCTTACAGAAACTTTGTAATTCCCATTTGTTAATTATTGATCTTAGAGCATACGCTATTAGTGTTCTGTTCAGAAAATTTCTCCCTGTACCGATATCCTCAAGGGTCTTCCCCAGTTTCTTTTCTATTAGCTTCAGAGTGTCTGGCTTTATGTGGAGGTCCTTGATCCATTTGGATTTGAGCTGAGTACAAGGAGACAAGGATGGATCAATTTGAATTCTTCTACATGCTGACCTCGTTGAACCAGCACCATTTGTTGAAAAGGCTATCTTTTTTCCATTGGATGTTTTCAGCCTCTTTGTCGAGGATCAAGTGGCCATAGGTGTGTGGGTTCATTTCTGGATCTTCAGTCCTGTTCCATTGATCCTCCTGCATGTCACTGTACCCGTACCATGCAGTTTTTAACACTATTACTCTGTAGTATTGCTTGAGGTCAGGGATACTGATTCCCCCAGAATTTCTTTTGTTGCTGAGAATAGTTTTAGCTATCCTGGGATTTTTGTTATTCCAGATGAATTTGAGAATTGCTCTTTCTAACTCTGTGAAGAATTGAGTTGGGATTTTGATGGGTATTGCATTGAATCTGTATATTGCTTTTGGCAAAATGGCCATTTTAACTATATTGATTCTACCAATCCATGAGCATGGGAGGTTTTCCCATTTTTTGAGGTCTTCTTCCATTTCCTTCTTCAGAGTTTTGAAGTTCTTGTCATACAGATCTTTCACATGTTTGGTAAGAGTCACCACAAGATACTTTATACTGTTTGTGGCTATTGTGAAGGGGGTCATTTCCCTAATTTCTTTCTCAGCCTGCTTATCCTTTGAGTATAGGAAGGTCACTGATTTGCTTGAGTTGATTTTATAACCTGCCACTTTGCTGAAGTTGTTTATCAGCTGTAGGAGTTCTCTAGTGGAGTTTTTTGGGTCACTGAGGTAGACTATCATGTCATCTGCAAACAATGATAGTTTGACTTCTTCCTTTCCAATTTGTATCCCTTTGACCTCCTTATGTTGTCGAATTGCCCGAGCTAGTACCTCAAGTACAATATTGAAAAGATATGGAGAAAGGGGGCAGCCCTGTCTAGTCCCTGATTTTAGTGGGATTGCTTCAAGTTTCTCTCCATTTAGTTTGATGCTGGCTACCAGTTTGCTGTATATTGCTTTTACTATGTTTAGGTATGGGCCTTGAATTCCTGTTCTTTCCAAAACTTTAAGCATGAAAGGATGCTGAATTTTGTCAAATGCTTTTTCAGCATCCAATGAAATGACCATGTGGTTTTTTTCTTTGAGTTTGTTTATGTAGTGGATTGCATTGATGGATTTCCGTATATTGAACCAACCTTGCATTCCCGGGATAAAGCCTACTTGATCATGGTGGATGATCATTTTGATGTGTTCTTGGATTCGGTTGGCAAGAATTTTATTGAGTATTTTTGCATCGATGTTCATAAGGGAAATTGGTCTGAAGTTCTCTTTCTTTGTTGGATCTTTGTGTGGTTTTAGTATCAGCGTAATTGTGGCTTCGTAGAAGGAAATGGGTCGTGTTCCTTCTGTTTCTATTTTGTGGAATAGTTTGAAGAGTATTGGTTTTAACTCTTCTCTTAAGGTCTGATAGAATTCTGCACTGAAACCATCTAGTCCTGTGCTTTTTTTGGTTGCAAGACTTTCTATGACTCCTTCTATTTCTTTAGGCATTATGGGTCTGTTTAGATGATCTATTTGGTCCTGATTTAATTTTGGTATTTGGTATCTGTCAAGGAAATTGTCCATTTCCTCCAGATTCTCCAGTTGTGTTGAGTACAGGCTCTTGTAGTAGGATCTGATGATTTTTTGGATTTTCTCAATTTCCGTTGTTATATCTCCCTTTTCATTTCTAAGTTTGCTAATTTGGATACTTTCTCTGTGCCCTTTGGTCAGTCTGGCTAAGGGTTTATCTATCTTGTTTATTTTCTCAAAGAACCAGCTCCTGGTTTTCTTGATTCTTTGTATAGTTCTCTTTGTTTCTACTTGATTGATTTTGGCCCTGAGTTTGATGATTTCCTGCCTTCTACTCCTCCTGGGTGAAATAGTTTCTTTTTGTTCCAGGCCTTTCAGGTGTGTCATTAAGCTGGTAATGTATGCTCTCTCCATTTTCTTTTTGGAGGCACTCAGGGCTATGAGTTTTCCTCTTAGCACTGCTTTCATTGTGTCCCATAGATTTGGGTATGTTGTGTTTTCATTTTCATTGTGTTCTAAAAAGTCTTTAATTTCTTTCTTTATTTCTTCCTTGACCAAGTTATCATTGAGTAGAATATTGTTCAGTTTCCAGGTGTATGTGGGTTTTCTGTTGTTTTTGTTGCTATTGAAGACCACTTTTACTCCATAGTTATCTGATAGGAGGCATGGGATTAGTTCGATCTTCTTATATTTGTTGAGGTTTGTCTTGTGACCAATTATATGGTCGATTTTGGAAAAGGTACCATGAGGTGCTGAGAAAAAGGTATATTCTTTTGCTTTAGGATAGAATGTTCTATATATATATCTGTTAAATCTAATTGGTCCAAAGCTTCAATTAATTTCATTGTGTCCCTGTTTAGTTTTTATTTTCCTGATCGGTCCATTGAGGTAAGTGCAGTGTTGAAGTCACCCACAATTATTGTGTTAGTGCAATGTGTGCTTTGAGCTTTAATAAAGTTTCTTTTATGAAAGAGGGTGCCCTTGCATTTGGAGCATAGATGTTCAGGATTGAAAGTTCTTCTTGTTGTATTTTTCCTTTGACCAGCAAGAAGTGTCCCTCAGAGTCTCTTTTGATGACTTTGGGTTGAAAGTCAATTTTATCTGATATTAAAATGGCTACTCCAGCTTGTTTCCTGAGACCATTTGCTTGTAAAATTGTCTTCCAGCCTTTTACTCTAAGGTAGTGTTTGTCTTTGACCCTTAGGTGTGCTTCCTATAAGCAGCAAAATGTAGGGTCCTGTTTACGTATCCAATCAGTTAGTCTATGTCTTTTTATTGGGGCATTGAGTCCATTGATGTTAAGAGATATTAAGGAATAGTGATTGTTACTTCCTGTCATTTTTGACGTTATTTTTTAAATTTGATTGGTTAACTTCTTTTGGGTTTGATGAAAGGTTACTATCTTGCTATTTCCAGGGTGAAGTTTCCCTCCTTGTATTGGTGTTTTCCTCCTATTATCCTTTGTAGGGCTGAGTTTGTAGATAGATATTGGGTAAACTTGGTTTTGTCATGGAATATCTTAGTTTCTCCATCTATGGTGATTGAGAGTTTTGCTGGATATAGTAGTTTTGGCTGGCATTTGTGTTCTCTTAGAGTCTGCATGAGATCTGCCCAGGAGCTTCTAGCCTTCATAGTCTCAGGTGAAAAGTCTGCTGTGATTCTGATAGGTCTTCCTTTATATGTTACTTGGCCTTTTTCTCTTACGGCCTTTAATATTCTTTCTTTGTTTAGTACATTTGGTGCTTTGATTATTATGTGACTGGAAGTATTTCTGTTCTGGTCCAGTCTGTTTGGAGTTCTGTAGGCTTCTTGTATATTCATGAGCATCTCTCTCTTTAGGTTAGGGAAGTTTTCTTCCATAATTTTATTGAAGATATTTGCTGGCCCTTTAAGTTGTAAATCTTCACTCTCATCTATACCTATTATCCTTAGGTTTGGTCTTCTCATTGTGTCCTGGATTTCCTGGATATTTTGGGTTACAAGCTTTTTGCATTTTGCATTTTCTTTAACTGTTGAGTCCATGGTTTCTATGGTATCTTCAGCATCTGAGATTCTTTCTTCTATCTCTTGTATTCTCTTGTTGGTATTTGCATCTATGTCCCCTGATTTCTTCCCAAGGCTTTCTATCTCCAAAGTTGTCTCCCTTTGAGTTTTCTTAGTTGTTTCTACTTCTGATTTTAGATCCTGGATGGTTTTGCTTAGCTCCTTCACTTGCTTGTTTGTGCTTTTCTGTAATTCTTTAAGAGATTTTTGTGTTTCCTCTTTCATGACCTCAGCCTGTTGACCAAAGTTCTCCTGTATTTCTTTAAGTGTTTTTTGTGTTTCCTCATTATTGGCTTTTGTATTCTCCTGGATTTCTTTCAATGATTTTTGTGTTTCCCTTGCAAGGGCTTCTAACTTTTGATCCATTTTCTCCTGAATTTCTTTAAGTATGTCCTTCATGTGTTCCTGTACCAGCATCATGACCAGTGATTGTAAATCTAAATCTTGTTTTACTGGTGTGATGGGGTATCCAGGACATGCTGGTAAAGGAGAATTGGGTTCAGATGTTGCCATATTGCCTTGATTTCTGTTAGTGATGTTCCTGCGTCTGCCTTTTGCCATCTAGTTCTCACTGGTGTTAGTTGGTGTTGTCACTGCTGGACTCAGCAGTGCAAGCTGCCCCTTCCCAGGTGGCCTCTGGTGCACAGCTTATCTCCTGCACTGCCTGGAGACAGGGTGCTGTTGCCCAGGCTGTTCAGATCCCGAAGCAGACACCTGAAGGCTCCCGCTGGGGCCTGCTGGATTCACCGGAGCACATCAACTTCTCCCTGCTGGCTGTCCGTAAGCCCCTCTTGCCTCTTGTAGGACCTGGAAATGTGGTGTTGCTGCCCAGGCTGATCTGGATCCGGAAGCGGAGAGATCTGAGGGCTCCCAACAGAGGCCTCAGGACTGGAACCTAAGCTCTGTGCCACAGGAGCAAGCAGTGCTGTGAGCTCCCAGACTGCCTCTGGGTGCACACCAGGTCTCCCGCACTTCCTGGAGACCCAGTGATGTGGCTCAGGCTGTTCAGTTCCCAAAGCAGGCACCTGAAGGCTCCTGCTGGGGCCGCTGGATTCACCGGAGCACACCGACTTCTCCCCGCTGGCCGCCCGGAAGCCCCTCTTCCTCAGTAATCTTAAAGAGATTTAAATAGTGAGAAAGTGTGTTCTCTTACCACAGAAGAATAAAACATGAAGGTTCAGTCATAAAAAAAAACTTTGGGGATATCCCAAGTATATGAAAATTAAAGAATACATACCTAAACAACTGATAACTGGAATAATGGAAAGAAGAGAACATTTTGAGATGATGAAAATGAAGATCTGCCAGAGTTTAAAGAATGAAGCTGAAAGTTGAAGGAGATATGACATAAATGACTTATTAAGGAGTAAGAAATCTCTCAAGTCATTAACCCATCAGCAGACATCAGAAGACATTGGAAAACTAAGACCAAACTAAATTTAGAACAAATAGAAAGAAGAATTAGGGTCGAAATTAATGTCATATCTCACTAATATGACATATCAATATGCAAATAAAAATCATAATGAGGTATCTCTTAACATTCTAAAAGTTGGTCTAAAGTAGAAATTTCTAGTTTCTTTGGAGACTCAGTTATGTCACATGATGCTTTTTTGGAAACTGTCTTATGAGAGGATGTTTTTGCTGAAACAGAAACGTGGGAGCATATTTTTCTGAGAATTGACATGTGATGTTTTTCTGGAAGGTGCCTGGAAAAAGGGCATGTGATGTTTTGCTAGAGTAGATGCTTGAAAGAACACGTGATGTTTGGAAAGGGTATAAATATAACCCAATAAACTGGATGACACTGTGTGGTTTTGGTTTGCCTTGTCATCCTTTGTTGGTCTTCACTGGGCTTTGCTGACAATGGTCTTTCCTGAGGACCCTGTGTGGTATTGGTTCGCCTTGCCAACCTTCACTTATTATCATCATTTGTAATGACTTTGTGGAGCTAATTGCAACAAAGAACTTTTGGTGGTGTTTCAACAGCCTCTTGCCACTTCCACAGACTCAGGCCAATTGGCAGAGCCTCATGGTTTCTTCTGGATCAAACTGCCTTTGCTGGTTTGTGAATGGTATCTGTGAGTGGGTTGAGCTTTGAGTACTGATTTCTGTGAACTGAACAGCTGATATTCTGACAACACAGATTGGATTTGCCCCAAAGAACTATTTTTAAATAGCTCCACATCCTCCTTTGCCCTATAAACCTTTCCTTTCCACTACCTCCAGTGGGTGGTGGGCTAGAAGGCAGAGGGTAAAGTGTTTATACCCTTTTAAAACTAGGTTTTTGAAAAATATAAGCCTACAATTGTCAGAACCAAAAAAAAAAAAAAAAGGTCAAACAAGTGTGGGCAAGTTTGCAGAAAATTCAGAAATACCCACATCCTGCTTATAAGAAAGTAAATGGTACTACCATACTACCACCTTGGAGAACAATTGGACAGATTTTCAAATGATGAAACCTGGAGTTTCCACACAGCCCAAGAATTCTATTCATAGGTATATTCTCAAGAAAAGCAAAGCCATGCAGTTATACAAAAGTGAGTATGTGTATGAACAAAAATGTCCAGAGCAGTAACGTTCATCAGAGCCCAAAGGTGAAACAACCCAAATTTCATCAGTGAAGAAACTAAACAACAGTGTTGCTATATCCATAGAAGAGAATGTGAATCATCCAGTAAACAGAAATCGAGTGCATGACACAGCACAGGGAAGTCTTGGGAATGTCCTGTACACTGAAAGGAGCTGGTTACAAAAGACCACAAATTATAAAAATCTGTTCATCTGAGAGCCTAGAATAAGCATGTGGTAGGCAGAGAGTAGATCTATTGTTGCCTAGGGCCAGGGAGATGGGGGAGTTGGAAGTGGCTTCTGAGCATTTGAGAGTTTTAATTGTGCTATGATGACAGAGGCTAACAAATCGCACAACTGTCCATTTTAAATGAGTGCCTTATATACTCAACATTATGTTTTTTTTTTTTTTTTGCTTTATGGAAAATTTATTGCAACTCTCCAGCCCCGCGTTACTTCTTCTTCTCAACGTCTTGCTCCGCAGCTTCCTTCGCCCTTTTTGCTCGGATGCCAAAGAGCCGGGCATTGGCACGGGCCATGCGGAGACTGGCAAAAGCCTTGAAGTTCTTCTCTTCTTCTGTGATGACTCTGGCCTTTTCCTTTTTGTACACATTCCGGATGGGCATCACAGGTCCTGTTAGCTGGGTGGCCAATTTAAGTTCTTCAGCAGAACTGTCTCCCTTCTTTGGCGCGGAAGGCTTCCTGGGGAACAGTATGAGTTTGGAGCAGTACTCCTTCAGGCGCTGCACGTTGGCCTGCAGTGACTCAGTGGATTTGTTTCGCCTCCTTGGGTCCACAGAGATGCCGATGGTGCGAGCCATCTTCTTGTGGATACCGGCCACCCTGAGTTCCTCCAGGCTGAAGCCCCGGCCTGTGCGGACCTTGGTGTGGTATCTGACGGTAGGGCACCGCACGATGGGCCTGATGGGGCCGGACACGGGCCGAGGGGCGATGCGGCGCGCCTTCGCCTGCCGGGCCTTGCGTCTGCGGATCTTGCGTGCAGGCTGGTTGAACCAAGTGTCCACTCGCTGCTGCCAGTCCTTGTGGAAGTGGGGCTTCAGGATCATGCCATTCCGGCGGGGCGCCATGGCTGCCTCCTATACAGGAGAACGGCCGAGCGGAAAGGCAACATTATGTTTTAATAAGGCTTTTTAAACGTTATTAGGATTAAGAGGAGAGTGACCAGATGGTGGAAAGGGGAGAAGGGAAGATAATGGAAGTCGGAGCAGGATCAAAGTACACTGGACATGTAGGGAATGTCAAGCTGACGTCCATTATTTTATACAATTAATAACTCAAGAAGTTAGACCCCAGAGAACCAAATAACCCTATTAAAATGGGGTTCAGATCTAAATAAAGAATTTTCACCTGAAGTACTTCGGATGACTGAGAAGCACCTTAAGAAATGTTCAACCTCATTAATCATTAGGGAAATGCAAATCAAAACAACCCTGAGATTTTACCTCACACCAATCAGAATGGCTAAGGTTAAAAACTCAGGAGACAGCAGGTGTTGGTGAGGATGTGGAGAAAGAGGAACACTCCTCCACTGCTGGTGGGATTGCAAAATGGTACAACCACTCTGGAAATCAGTTTGGCGGTTCCTTAGAAAACTGGAATGACACTTCCAGAGGACCCTCCTATGCCTCTCCTGGACATATACCCAGAGGATTCCCTGACATGCAATAAGGACACATGCTTCACTATGTTCATAGCAGCCTTATTTATAATAGCCAGAAGCTGGAAAGAACCCAGATATCCCTCAACGAAGGAATGGATACAGAAAATGTGGTATATATACACAATGGAATACTACTCAGCAATTAAAAACAATGAATTCATGAAATTCTTAGGCAAATGGTTGGAACTGGAAAATATCATCCTAAGTGAAGTAACCCAATCACAAAAAAATACACATGGAATGCAATCATTGATAAGTGGATATTAATTAGCCCAGAAGCTCTGAATTCTCAAGACACAGTTAGCATATCAAATGATTCCCAAGAAGAGGGAAAGAGTGGGCCCTGGTTCTGAAAAGACTTGATCCGGCAGTGTAGGGGAGTACCAGGACAGGGAGGGGGTGATTGGGAAATGGGTGGAGGGAAGAGGGCTTATGAGACCAATGGGGAGGGGGGAACCAGGAAAGAGGAAAGCATTCGGAATGTAAACAAAGAATATAGAAAATAAAAAAAAAATTAAATTTCAAATCAATTCTCTGGTTTTCTGGTATTGTTTGGATGGTTCAGCACAATGAACGTCCAGCTCTTGGTTTTATTCCACCCCTCGCTCCCAACCCCTGGTTAGTCTGGTGTCTTCTTGCAGCAGGTGACAACTACCTGTCAGGGAGAAGGCAGGGAAGACATATTTCTTCCTATTAGATCTGTAGTTTAATGAGTTAGGATTTTTCCTCTTGTAATTCAGTAATGTTGAGATAGTCTATTTAAATACCGAAGGACTGAAAATAATCCCAGTTAAGGATGGCTAAGAACCTCTCAGAAAAAGGAAGAAGCTTAAAGTGGCTTTGTTCTTTCTCACCTGCCCACCTTCCTACTCATCCCTCTGATTGTCCAAAACAAACAAACCAGGGACAGCTTCCTTGAAAGTCCCCACCTGGCTAGTGTGCCGTACTTAACTAATGCACACCCCTCACACAGGGATCTGATGAATCATTTTCTATTTTCGTAACTCAATTAAGTGCTGGCTAATTTCACATCAAATTACTCCTTAAAGCAAACTCATTAAATATCGATATAAAATTCATAGTATTTTGATCGCTTCTGAGTAATGAGAAAGTTTAGATTTCATTCAACTTTTTAAAAATGAAAACACAATTAGTCATTAGGGAAATGCAAATCAAAATAACCCTGAGATTTCACCTCACACCAGTCAGAATGGCTAAGGTTAAAAACTCAGGAGACAGCAGGTGTTGGTGAGGATGTGGAGAAAGGGGAACACTCCTCCACTGCTGGTGGGATTGCAAGATGGTACAACCACTCTGTAAATCAGTCTGGCGGTTCCTCAGAAAACTGAACATGACACTTCTGGAGGACCCTGCTATACCACTCCTGGGCATATACCCAGAGGATTCCCTGCCATGCAATAAGGACACATGCTCCACTATGTTCATAGCAGCCTTATTTATAATAGCCAGAAGCTGGAAAGAACCCAGATATCCCTCAAGGGAGGAATGGATACAGAAAATGTGGTATATTTACACAATGGAATACTACTCAGCAATTAAAAACAATGAATTCATGAAATTCTTAGGCAAATGGTTGGAACTGGAAAATATCATCCTAAGTGAGGTAACCCAATCACAAAGGAATATACATGGAATGCAATCACTGATAAGTGGATATTAACTAGCCCAGAAGCTATGAATACCCAAGACACAGTAACATATCAAATGACTCCCATGAAGAAGTAAGGAGAGGGCCCTGATCCTGGAAAGGCCTGATCCAGCATTGTAGGGGAGTACCAGGACAGAGGAAAAAGGAGGGAGGTGATTGGAGAATGGGTGGAGAGAAGGCTTATGGGACATATGGGGTGCGGGGAACTGGGAAAGGGGAAAGCATTTGGAATGTAAACAAAGAATTTAGAAAAAAAGACAAAAAAAAACAAAATAAAAAATAAAAATGAAAACACGGTAAAAGTAAGAAAAGGCAAACAGCTATCATTATCTGTTTTCTACAGTCTTGCACAAAGAGCAAGGGAAAGGGAACTACAGCTCATTCTTACAGCAACGGGTGCCTTGGCTTTCATTGCAAATGAATCCTGGGGGAAACGTACAGATTTTTAATTCTGCAAATAGCCAAGGAGTCTTTCACAATAGTCATTTTTGCTTCTTAAAACTACATTAGTAGTTTTGCCTTTGATTATGCTATGAAAAGATCTTGGCGCAAAAGATGCTGGTGCGGCACTGTTTTACCACGCATAGATTTCTTACTGAAATGTCAGCCTAAAACTCATGTGCGTTAGTGTAACCTAAATTGTTAACATGACAAATTATAGAGCATCCAGGTATAACCCAGTTATTCTCTAGCTATGAATTTGTTGCTTTTTCTTGAAAAAAAAAATCAATTAAGTGTTCTCTATGAATTCAGGCTTATCCCTAAAAGGCTGAGAATAAAAGTGTTGAACAATCTTCCAGGTTATTTTAAAAATCACTGGTATTTCCTAGACATTTCTTTTGGAAATAAAAGAAAACAATCAATATCCAATTTTTTCCCCTCTAAATCTGACTTCAACTATAGAACATGGCTATGTTCTAGGGAAATTATAGAGTTTATCTTCAAGAAAAATGTTCTTTCACTTATGAAAATCCTATTAATCGGTCTTTAGTTATAATAAAGAAGGCCCTGGACCAATTTGGGGAAAACTAGCAGCATTAATAAAGCACTCTGCAAAACAGAAGGTAACGGGGCTTTCATGATTCTGAGGACAGCGGTGGACCTTGGAGGAGCCGGAGGGAAGAGGATCCTTCCTATAGAACACACCAGAAACTGGCTGATACTTCCTCAAATTTCAGCCAAACCTTTAAAGGTCACCTAGAAGAATATACTACTTACCCACCTTTGGAGATTGTGGACAGAACTGCGGTCCTATTTTGGGGTAGTAGAGGTCAGAAAGCTGAAACCTGCACGGAGACACTGAAGTGTTAAATGGACCACAACAGTGATTGTGATTGTGCTGTGGTCCAGTGATTCCACTTCTGGGTGTGTATTAAACTCATACGCAGATCCTTTGAAGGTTTGGCTGAAATTTGAGAATTGGTCATGGTTTCGGTTGTGTTCCATACAAAGGAACCTCTTGCCCCCAACTTGTCCAAGAATCAGGAAATCCCTGTCTGTTATCTGTTTTGGTTTGTTTTTTTCAGCACAGCAGATATATGGTGGCCAGATCTGGAAGAAGGAGGAGTTGCTCAATAGACACAGAATTTTACCATTGCAAGTTCTGTCACTAAATAATGGTGGTAGCCACATATTCCCACCAGTACATAGAATGGACCAAAGTCAAAAATTCACCATGATGGACCCAATAAAATGTATGTTATCATCTTAGTTAGGATTTTTACTGCTGTGAACAGACACCATGACCAAGGCAACTCTTATAAGAACAACAATTAATTGGGACTGGCTTACAGGTTCAAAGGTTCAGTTCATTATCATCAAGGTGGGAGCATGGAACTATTCAGGCAGGCATGGTATAGTAGGAGCTGAGAGTTTTATATCTTCCTCTGAAGGCCACTAGAAGACTGGTTTCCAGGCAGCTAGAATGAAGGTCTTAAAGCCCATGCCCACAGTGACATGCTTCCTCCAACAGGACCACACCTCCTAATAGTGCCACTCCCTGGGACAAACATATTCAAACCACTACAGTCATGAATAGTTTAAAGACTTTATTATAGTCCTGAAACAGCATTAATTGAATGCTTAAAATATAACAGGTACTTTTCTGGATGTTTTTTTCCAAATACTATCTCATTGAGGGGCTGGGGAGACAATTTAGCTGGTAAATAAAGTGTGTGCTGTGCAAGTGTGAGGACCTGAGTTCAGATCCTCATGTAAGAGGCAGGATACAAGCAGCACAAACCTGTAACCCTAGTGATGGGGGAGAAGTCTCGTGGAGGCTTGAATGACAACAGCCTGCGTAGGCTCATACAATGGATTCCACCAGGGCATGGAACTGTTTGGAAAGATTACAAGGGTTAGAAGGTGCAGCCCTGTTGGAAGAAGTGTGTTACTGAGGTGGGCTTTGAGGCCTCAGAAAGCTCATAGCAGGCCTTGTCTTTCTCTCTCTCTGCTGAGAAACAGGATATAAAGCTCTTAGCTACTGCTCTAATGCCCGCCTACATCCCAGCAGGCTTCCGGCCATGATGATAAAGCACTAAATCTCTGAAACTGTAAGCAAAGCCCCCAGTTGAATGCTTCCCATTATAAGAGTTGCCTTGTTTGCAGTGTCTGTTCACAGCCACAGAACAGTGCCTAAAACAGAAGTTGATACTGGGACTGGGGTATTTCTGTGTCAGCCCTGGCCATGCTGCTTGCTGGTGGAATGTTGGCTTTGAGACTTTGGATTAGGGAAGCAGTTGGATGTTTAAGCGGGGCCTAATGGACCATGGTAGGACAGTGGAAGACAGCGCTGCTGAGAGCAGAGTAAATTATGACTCCCTGACTCAAGAAGTTTCAGAGGGAAAGAATAGCAGTAAGTGGCCTAAATACCATCCTTGTGTCTTTTAGGCAAAGTGTTCAGATGCTTTTGGCTCTTATTCTAAAAATCTGCCTCGGGCTGAATTGAAGAGTTTTGAATTAATAGCATTGGCAGAGATTTCAAGATAGCCTAGTATGGACAGTGTGCTGTGGTTATTAGTAATCATCCTTAGGCAGCTCTCTGATGAAAAAGAGCAAGCTGAGCAACAAGAAATAAAAGACATGCAGTTTGAGGAGAAAAAGAAGACCAAGAAATGTAATGGAACTAAGTCCTGTACTCAGGGAGATAAAGTGTTTAAAGAAAAGCATGATGCTAAATGGAATAAATGGAGTGGTGACCTCAGGGAAAACCCCCACCTAACTCAACCTCCAACTTGTGATAAGGAATTAGAAAGAAACTTCTGAGAAGGAAACCATCTTCAGAACACTGATGCAAATGCACTCAAAAGGGCGCTTAAGATCCAGCTTCACCAGGAAGCAGAGCCTGGCTGCTTTGGTCACATGCTTCGGACTGTAGAGTCAAGGATACAAGAGAGGGGTTACCTGAATTGGCTTGCAGAAACACAAGGAGGGGACAGGACACCGCCCACCACTGTGTCTCAGAGTGACAGAGACTTCTTTTGTCAGAAGAAGGTCCAGGTTCTGCACGATTTTATGTTGGGGGACAGAGTCAAAGAGGGAAGGCCAAGCACACATGGAGTAGGCTGGTTGACAATGGCCTCTCGCTAACCTCCCTGTCAATTTGTTGAGTGTATTTTCTGCCTTTTCCTTGACTTTCTAATTGTAAGCTGTCAGGCTAATGCAAACTGCCCTTTTGAGCTTCTTTGAGCTGTCACTGCACTAAGTACAGAAAACAACAATATATATTTACAAACCATGATATTTGGCAGAAAAATAAATCGAGACTCCTGGCCAAAAAGATGAGGTGTGTGATGTGGAAATCAAAACTTTTCCTTGTTCAGATTTACTCATTCTGTGGCAGTAAATGACCTTGAAAGCTATTGATGTGGCCCATGTAGGGGGCTGGGCTGGTGCTGTCATGTATTTGAACACTAAATACTGGTCCTCAAGATCTGGATGCCCTGACATACACCAACTTTTGTTGTGAGAACCTTGATCCCCAAGTTAGTTGGTCAGTTAAAGCCAAAAGCCTATGACTGGGTGATAGACAGAGGTAGGTGGGTTTTCTGTTACCTGACTAGGGGGTCACAGGCAGAGAGAAGGTAGAGAAGAAGAAAGGAGACCAAGGGAGAAAGAGGGCCCCATGGGAGAATGTGAGCCATAAGCAGTGGCCAGGAGAAATAGTGAGTGACAAGGGCATATGGCTGGGATGTAAGACAGAATGGCTCCCGAACCCGCCCAAACTAGGCTTATAACTTGTAAATCTATACCAGGATTGTGTATCTTTTATGCAAGCTAGCTAGAATTTATAATTCCTTATACAGGCCAGTTGTAGAATTTCACTCCACGACTAAGGAAAGCCTTGAGGCAAGACCTGTGTCAGAATGTTCCCAATGGAGGCCCAGAGAGTCCTTTGTGTGAAGCCATGAGGGCATGGAATTAGATGAAGCGGCACATTCCTAGACAGATTATGCCACACCAGTACAGATCTCACGTGAGAGGTCTTTATTGACAGAGGCACCTCTCAATGGGGGTGTGAGGGGAAGGGGAGAGAGACAGACAGAGAGAGAGAGAGAGAGAGAGAGAGAGAGAGAGAGCACAAGCGCGTGCGAGCTGTGGGTCAGGGTCCACTTGACAGGGATTAGGAGGTGTGGCCTTGTTTGGGGTGGGCTTTAGGATTTCAGATGCCTAAGCCAGTCCCAGAGTGAAAGGACCAAAGTTGGCACAGGGCAGAAGACTAAGTTTTCAGCACAAAGGAGATTCATTTTCCCAAGAGAGACAAAAAAGCAAAAAACAAGAGACAAAGACAGGAAACAGAGGACAAAGGAGAAGGAAAGGGAACAAGGAAGAGGAGGAAGGGATTTTGCCCCAGAGGGATGGGGAGGGGACAGATGTAGCCCCTAGGCAAATGGTAGCTTAGAAAAGGGGAAATCCTGCATTAGGATGAGTTGGTTTGTTTTGATTGGACATGTTAATTAGGTGAGCCAAAAAGGGCCTTTTGATTGCTGGACTTCAATACTTTGATAGCAGATGTTGATAGTCAGCTTCAAGAGGAAGAAGTGGCCAAATAAGGAAATAGACCTTGGTGGCAATCTGTGGTTTGGCAAGGGGGAGGGAAAGGGGAAAGGCAAGGTCTGACAGAGCTGTGTTTGCCATGTTGGGCCTATTAGAGCCCTTCACAGTGTCTGTCTTTTCTTCCTGCTGCCTTCAGATCCAGATGTAGAACTCTCAACTACCATGTCTGTCTGCATGCTGCCATGCTTCCTATCATAAAGATAATGGGCTAAAGCCCTGAAGCTGTAATTAGGCCCAAATTAAAAAGCTTTTCTTTATAAGAGTTGCCATGGTCATGGTATCTCTTCATAGCAATAGTCTACTGGTTAAGGCAGTTTGTCTCACAGGACTGGCTTTAAGGTTTCAATAGTCATATGCATTGTGTCTCTGATTCCTGCTGCTGCAACCCCATGCATTACTGCCTACTGCCACACTACCCCCTGTGATGGTGGTGAACTATTGTCCCTTTGGAGCCATAAACCCCTAAATAAACTATCTCTTCTACAAGTTGCCTTGGTCATGGTATTTTATCACAGAAATAGAAAAGTACCTAATACTCTCACCCACAGGTTGTCTGGTTTTCCATGGAATTTCCAAACAGCTTAAACGTGGGATTAGCATTCAAATATGTGTTTGTGACAGTTGGACTCTAAAATACTCTGACAAGCTCATGTTCTGAACACTTAATCTAAATAGAGTAGAGCTATTTTGGCAAACAGTAGAACCTTTAAGAGATGGGGCCAAGCTCAGAGACGTAAGTCATTGCAGGCAGGCCTTTTATGGTTATTTTACCTGGCATTGATTCCTCTTTTGCTTTCTGGCCCACAGGGATATGAACAGCCTCTAGCACACACTCCTACTGCCATGAATTGAGCTGATCCCCTCTGTCCTTCCTACTGTGACTGAAACTCTCTGAAACCATGAGCCTAAGTAAATCTTTCATCCACTAAGTTGCTGTCATCAGGTATTGTCTTTTTGGCTGATGCAGAAGTGGCTGACACAGTATTACATTATATAAAAGTCAGTCACACACAGTGTGTATTCTTTAATACCAGTTCACCTATATAAGATAGAAGCCATTTCTACTGAAATTATGATCAAATTAGGGGTGAATAACAATATATCCAAAACTTAGGTAATGCACCAGAAAAAAAATACTTCTTACAAAGCATTCAGTGTTCTGTTTTCATAATACTATAAAGATAGCACTTAAAAATACTGCATCTTGTTTGAAACTCTTCCTGATACAAGAGAGAGTGAGTCTGCTCTTCAAATTTGAAAGTGTTAATATTTTGCTTTAGAGTCAACACTACAAACAACCAAGAACATGGGTCCTAGAAGCAAGCACCTTGATTTTGATTTTGGTTTCTCCATTTCTTAATAAGACCTTAGGATTCACTCAAGATCATTGGAACCTGTTTCCCCACCAGAAAATGGATCTTAATGCTTAAGCCATAGATCATAGGCACAACAAATGTGCCCACACACTTTCATAACCCCCAGAATTGAAGAAGCAAGACACTCATTGTGAAGGTGATAGCTTTCTGCGGCTTTGTAACTCATGACATTACATGTCCTATGTTAGGCGACAAAATGAAATCATCCATTTGAGTGAATACTGCCTGCCACATCGTTAAGTTTTCAATAAATGTCTGCTATCATTAACCATCCCTATGGACCCTTTAAATTATACCTGGCTGTATGGTGAAGTATTTATCTTACCTGAATGCCTCAGCCTTCAGCTGACAGTAGGGACAGATGTAATCTCATCTCTCCTGCCAAATACCAATGACTATGACCCTCACTGATTGTTTTAGAAACACAGAAGGGAAGTCCCAGTCCCTTCTCAATTAAACACAAGACTGTTTTCATAATAAAGTCCTGATTAAAACTCATCCCCTCAGTCAGCCTGAGCCCCAACAGTTCCTCAGTGCTACTGCTTAGAGTTGGAACTCTTGTCCTATCTTCACCAACATCTCTGCCATCACCTAAAACTAGACAGAGCTATCTGGGAAACAACCACACTCAATATGATGGGTTGGGAGTAACTCAGCCACAGATATCCCTAGTGAAGTCAAGCTGATAGTATGCCTTTTTGTGGGAGACCCTCTGTGAGGATTGCATTCCCCAAGTTCACACGGCTTCAGGGATTTAGTAGCAGTATTATCCACACACAAAACCAGAACAAATGGGCCTTCTTTTTCCTACCACATGGACACCAGGACTGTAGGTGTCTTTTGTTTTAATTTTTTTGAATGTGTACATGCGTATTTACATGTGTTTGCTTTTGTGTGTGTGTGTGTGTGTGTGTGTGTGTGTGTGTGTCTGAACACTTGGATGCACTGGCACTTGTGTGGAGACCAAGGGCAATGTTGCACATCTTCCTCTGTTGGCCTCCACCTTACTTCCTAAGACAAAGTCTTTCACTGAACTTGTAGCTCAAATATTTGGGTAGACTGGCTGGTCAGCACACTCCAGGGATTGTTCTGTCTCTGCCTTCTCAGTGCTAGGATTATAGGTACATACTATAATGCCTAGATATGTATATGGGTGCTAATGATTGTCCTCATGCTTACATGGAAAGCTCCTTTGGCCACCTAGCCATCTCCTCAGCCTTGCCGTTAGCTACTGAGTCTGATGGTCAGCATACCCTATGGGCAGGTTCCCTTTGTCTTTAAGGCAAATTGTTTCCAGTTGTCTGTGTTGTGTCTCAGCAAAGAGGATCTGGGCATGTGTGTCTGAACACAAATGGTAGATAATGGTCTAAGTGGGTTTTTTGTTTTTGTTTTTTCCAAAGAGCCTGCCAGCTATTCTTTAGACAGATTCACTTAAGTGGGCATAAGTGGATATATGTATCCAGTTTTAAAATGATAAAGCCAAGCACAACCAAGTGTTGGGAAAAGTATAAAATAGCACATGGGCTCACATACTGCTGGGATTTGCAAAATACTTTGGCATGCTTACAAACCTAACCAGAACACCCAGCACATCACCCAGCATATTACCCAGCCATCCCAGCCCCGAATATTTATCCATGCTGGTAGAAAGCATAGGTCCCTGAAAGTAAAAATGGTAGATCAGTGTCCTTAACTTTCTGTGGCATCCCCATGTGATAAATTAGCATAATTCTCAGAAAACATGAATAGATAAACTGTATTACATATGCATTCAGGGGAACATCATTTATCAAATATACATGCATATTTACATACTTGTATATACTATGCAAATGTAAAACCACACATTCATGCATACAGGTGAAAATAAAGCAATGTTAGTTGGTCTTAAAGTGATTGTGCTGAGTGAAACATATCCAACTAAAACTTTCCATGCAATGCAGCTCATTTACATAGGCATATAAGACTGCAACCTAATCTATGACAGGATGCAGGCCAGCAATTTATAGGAGCTGTGGGTGTGGGTGACACAGAAAGATTATTGAGAGTATGAGCCGATTTTGTGGATTGGTGAGTACATTCATCATCCGGATGGTAACAATGGCTTTAGGGTATTTATAAATGTCAAAATGCATCACATCACTACCTGTAAAGCCTATAGTTTATTGTATGTCCATCAAACCACACTAAAGCTGCATTATAAAATAGACAAGTGGAGAAAATGTAGCATCTAAGCCTTTTCTTCAAAAGTATCTGAGTGTCTCCCTTTTCTATTGAATCAAATGCCTTCTTTACTATCCATGAGTTAGATCCTAGGTGAGTGGAAGCTTTCTTCTTGAGGGAAAACATGCCTGTATTGAGCTCTGCTCTCCATTAACCATAGCATGATGCCAGGCAGCCAACAGAAGCACTAAATACACACATGTGAAGCTAATGAAGAAATTAACAAACTGAACAGTTATCCATGGTAACAGCACATGGTGGTCTATGTGTGGCTCTGCCACTGCTGACTTCTCTCTATGAGGAAACTAATGAAAGCCAGAGAGTATCCGGCTAGAAATCTTTGTATGAAGGATGTAGTTCAAAGGGGAGGGAGGACAGCTATTTCTCCAGAGTAATGAGGTACCCTCTTCACCCGCCTTCATTACAATGTGAACATATAGCTTGATACCCTAAAGTTCACTTCAGATCTGTAAATGAAGCCCAGGATAGGAAATGGGAGCCAGTGTTCAAAGCAGTATTTTGTGGCTTACCAACTGAACCTGGAAAACAAAAACAAAAACAAAAATGAGGCAAACAGACAAGTCAAACACCAACACAACCACAGCAACAACAAGAACTTCAATACACCATTACTTTGGGCTCCTTTTTCAGCCCTTAAAATAAAGGGTAAGGGAAAACTGCCCTCAGAATTTCTCCATGCCAACATCCTCTGACTTTGTGCTGCCAGGATGGACGGGGATTCCAGTGCATGCGAGGGGAGGGGTCAAAGGAGGTGGTAGTTGGGGTTTACGAGGGGAAAGAGATTTAATTTGCAGAACAATTTTACTGTTCTAAACTCGCAATAAACTGGGAGGCCTATCAAGGACCAACTCTCTCCATTCAGCTGCGAGCTTTGGGTTCAGACCTTACTCAATTGTGACTGTATTCTGAATGCATCACCAGACACTTGCTTTGCCACTTTTCTCTGTATCTTTCTTATCCAGGGGTGCCAGGCAAAGATTTGGCCTGATCTATATACATTCACTATCAGGGACTGAGATTGCATTTTCTGCCCCTATTTCTAGCTGGCAAGAGTGAGTCTTGTGCTGATGCCTAATGTGATGCAGTCTCTGGAAGAGTGATTGATGGCCAGGTGCAGGCGTGATGAAGCCAGTGTGACTGGGGGCCACCCAAGGCCCAGAATGTAAGAAGCAAAGCAGGCTTTCTCTGTGGGGACACTGTAGCTTTCTTCAGCCTTACAGCTCATGATAGAAACGCCCTGGAGTTAAAAATAAATAATCAGATCCTATTTGTGCACAGAGTAGACTAGAATCCTTCATAGAAGCAGAAAGGAAAAATCAATTACTGTCAGGACTCAGGGCCAAAAACTTAATTGTAAGGGCTGAAAGCATAATGGTCACTTAAAAGACTGCATGATTAGTGCTGACCTTTCTAGACCCAGCCTGTGGAGCTAAAGACATGTGGTATGTGGGTCGCCCTTTTATAGCTCTGTCTTCTGTTCCTGCTTTAGAAATCTGTGTCGAGGGGAAATGGGGAAGAGTCTATTTCTGAAATTCACACACACAAAAAAAATTATCCTGAGTATTTTCTGAAGACTCAAAAGAAGAAAAAAAGACCAGAGTTTAGTGTAATATGGACGGCAACATCTTAATGGTCACGGTATCCACCTATTCCCCAATGTTCCACCTACTTTTCTTCCCAAGGAAACTGCTTAAATCCCCATTTAGTTTCTGTAAAAACATCCCAAGCCCTTTGGCAATGTGGTCCTTTCTTTCACAATAAATGTGGCAAGGTGTTCTTTAGCTGGACACTTATCCTTGATACTCATGAGGAAGTTGGCTCTATGACCCCACTTCTACCCCAGAACTCGAATATCCCTCTCCCATACTAGCATGATGTTTTCCTTTAACCTCTGCCTACCCTCTCAGGGGTAGACATATCTCAGAGCCTCTTTTGACCTAAGGGAGATAATGAACTATAGATAACTACTAATACTGTGTGTTTTTGGGGTAGTAACAGGAAAATACATGAACATGTTCAGTTAAGGTAAAAAAAAAAATTAAAGTGACTCGTTACTGGTTGAATCTGCACATGTGAAGCATGGAGATAAAAGGTTGACCTTACAAAGAAAATAAACTTTTGTCCACCCCAGCCTCACTTTGTATTTCCCTTTGGTTTGTGTTGAGTTTGGCTTAGTTCCAGTGGGGCTTGAGGCTTTATTTTGTTTGCTTCTTATAGCCTCCCGTAGCTCTTGCTGCTCAGAGTTGAGACACTGTTGACTTTTTGGAGCCACTCTCTGCTTCCTATCAGCTTTCACAGTTGCTTTTTTAAGTCAGCCAATCCTTGCAGACCCGTGCTGCTTTGTCATAACACCTTGCTAAGTGCCCCTGCATACGCTGTGCACAGAGACATGAAAATGTGGGGGTTTTCTATTTTGCTTGTCCCCTGTTCTCGGGAACAGAACCCCTGGATGAATACATACAATGAATACAACATACCGTGAGCTTACGTTAGGTTAAAATAACAACTGAATCACACTGGGAGGCTGAAATTAAGTCCTTGACACTTGAGTAATTTCACAGTAGCTTCTCTTATTGGGGAGGCCTGTTACCCTGTAGAGGCTCAGTCCCTGAGACTGGATGCCTAAACACTCCCAGTTTGACACTGAAAATCAGGAAGGTTCTTGGAAAGCTACTGGTCCTTAATCAATGAAGGAAGCCTGGAAACTCCAGCTCAGGTACTAGTTAAGGACTTTGTAGTAGCTGGCAATTCTCAGTCAACCACTGATGGTCACTGGGGAAAGGCCAGGGAAGCAAAAGGTGAGAAATCTCCCTTCCACATCACCCCTGTTTTCTGCACTGTTCCCAGAAGGTACCTCCCATCACGGGCTCAAGGAAGGCAATCAGGACTGTTCTTCAGTTGCCCTAACTACTCACATGATTCTAATTTGTGGCAATTCAAACCAAAGGTAATACCATATGATGCAGGGTGAAGAAGATACATTTTATAACTTGTAACTTACACATGGTGATGTCATCGCATCTTTTTCCTCTGTGTTGTAACTTGTGCTGCTTTGTTCCCAGCCTTTATGCTTCTGGTTCTTCCCCAGTGAATGCTTGACCACTAAGCCAGGTCCACAACTTTTAAGTTTGTGTTGCAGCAAAGCCCTGTGCTACATTCAATTTCTGCTTAATTGGGGAGTGAAACAGTTAACGCCAGCAAAGAGGAGAGGTCCTTACCAAGACACACACACACACACACACACACACACAAAGAGAGAGAGAGAGGGAGAGGGAGAGAGGAATGGATGGAGGGAGAGAGAGGGAGGGAGGAAGAGATGGAGAAAGAGTAATTATTAAAAATGTATATGCATGTATGGTTGTAAGTGCAGAATCTCACACAAATTCCTATTATAAAATGATACAAAAAGCAGGTAGAACTTGCCTTATGCCCTCAGTGGACTAATGGTCTGAGGCTTGGGGCTCTCCATTACTCCCCTAAGAGATTTCTGAGTTAATTTCAGGCATACATAGAACAGGTTATTTGGCTCATGACCTTGAAGATGTCTCTGTATTGTAAAAGGAAAAGTCAGAGACTTAATCCCTAGAGAGAATCATCTGCATTCCAAATCTTAGATGTAAGCTTGAATTTGCCATGGCTTGAAGAAAACACTAAAAAAAAAAAATCGAGGAAAAAAAAAACGTATTTATTTTGCCTGTACAATAGTTAGAATCACAAAACCCAATAAGCATAATGTAAGTGACGGCTTCCCAGTCATCAAGTCAGTTCTTGTTCAGACCACAGTGTGCAGTTGGTGTTCCTGGTCTGTAAGTCCACTCTTGCCTGCCATCTGCGCATGTGTATTTAATAGTGTGTCTGGCATCTTCACCGGGATTTACAGGATCATGCAGGGGGTTGCTAAACCACTGACTCACAAAGGAAAGCATAGAGGAGGCTGTTCTCTTTCTGAGCCTTAGTTGGCAGCAGCACCAGTCTTACTGAGTTACTCAGGAGACTGTACTTACTGCCAAAAAGGTCTGGAGGACAGGTCCTAACTTCCCGCCAAGAGAAATCAATTGCCAGAGGAAATTCATTTGGTAAACGGACATATTGATCATAGAAAACAGACAACATACGATGGAGGCCAGATCATAGAGCCCATAGACAATTTAATTTAAAGGCATTATATTAAAAAGTATATTAATTCCTTGAGAATTTCACACTCTTTCCTCCAATTCCTCCCAGGTCCATCCTCTCCCTCCCCCTCCCCCTCCCCCCCTCCTCTCCCTCCCCACCACCCTAACTTATATTAATCATCTCTGTAATTTCTATATCTTGATGCTTTGACATCACTGAAGGGACTATAGCTCTCAAATCAGCCAGATTCTAGAGATTTATTTTGCCCAGGGGCATGGTTTCCCACAGCCAATCCAGAGCCCACACACTCCAAACACCTCTACTATGAACTGTCACTGGCTATCCACCTGGCAGTAATGACTCTCAGGATCTCCAGAAACAGGACCTATAAGAGGAGTGTGAATAAAGACAAAATTTACTTTTCTTATTCAACCTATTCCCCCTACTTTCTGGCTCCCAGCTGAGGAAATTCTTGGACTTTTGTGTCTCTTGCTGAACCCAGTATTCCGACTGAATGTTATATCTCTTCTGGCCTTTCCTTCTCAGAGACAGGCTTCCTCACTCTAAGGATCCTGGCCTTGATCCTGGGAAGTACCGGAACTTCAATACTTTCCTAGCTCCTGCTTAATGACTGAGCATTTCTGTTTACTGTTCTTACCATTCACCCAGCCATGCAAATTCCTCATTCAATCCTGTCAAGTATTTACTACATGTCAAAGGCTATGCTGGACTCATGGATTAGAGCAGGTCCTTACTATCGTTAAGCATACACTATAATGATGGAAGCAACTTTCAAAAAAAAAAAAAAAGATTTCACAGAAAATGGTCCAGGTCAGGCTATAATCAGGAGAGCGAACAGCGTGTTGTGGGAGCGTGGTGGTGCCCAGCCTGCTTGCTTTCTACCTCCTTCATCCGTGACTGCTCCCGTCATTTGTCTCTCAAGCCTGCACCCCTGCCTCCACCAGCATCCAAGAGTCTCCTCCTGGCTTCCTAGTGTCTTTCTTTCACATGAAATGAAGTCCCTGGAGATCTGTCAGGGATTCAGTGGAAGGGGTTTAAGCAGGATTTGGAGCAGCTGAGCCTAGTGTGTAAAATCCGTGTTGGGAGAATGAGCTATCTGCGCACACACGCAATCTGTTATAGAAGAGGGGAGAGATGCCTGCTGTAACTGCTCTCTTTGGGAATAACCCGAGAGACAGGACAAAGTCATATTACCACACTCTTGGCCCAGCATCATGAAATTAAAAATGTTTGTGTGGAAATATGAACAAGGGACACATGTTATACTCCCACACGCATATAAAAGAGATGTGAGCCAATGTGCTAGAAACGCGAAGAAAAAACAAACGCTATTGCCTGAATAGCCAGAGCCATGAAAATCACTGCGTGGGCAGAGTCTGCAGGACAATCAGACAGGGCAAGAGCCTCAGGGTGAATCCTGCTTGGCTTGTTGTCCATCATCCCCTTACAGCACCCAGGGCAGCCACCCTGGTGTGCTGGCCATCTCTTTCTCTTGTTTTTGCAACAGATATTTATGTAATCTCTGCATATGCCAGACTCTGCTGGGATGAGGGGTGGCTGCTGAGTCTGACGCACATGACTGGGAACACATAGAGTCTGTCCACCAGTAGCTACTGAGCCTGGTGCTGAAAGTGGGTAAAGGGGGTCATTGGATAGTCATGGTGCTTGTAACCCTGACATGCAGGCACAAAGGACAAGATCTTTTTTTGGTTTTTGTTCTCTTTCTTTTTTTTTTTTTAATTTTTGAGACAGGGTTTCTCTGTATAGCTCTGGCTGTCCTAGAACTCACTCTGTAGACCAGGCTGGCCTCAGACTCAGAAATCCACCTGCCTCTATCTCCCAAGTGCTGGGATTATCTATTTGTTCTTTATTTTTTGCTTGTGCGTATAGTATATATCTATTTTTGTATATTCAAATATATATGGGCCTATGTATTCATGGGTGTGTGTATAGTATATGTGCATATGTGTGTATTTACATGTGTATGGGCATATGTATGTATGTATGTATGTATGTGTGTGTATGATATATGTTGTATGCATATGTGTGTATTCACATGCTTATAGGTATGTGGATAGGAGTGTTTGTGCATGCACACACACTTGTGTGCTTGTGTGTGTGTGTGTGTGTGTGTGTGTGTGTGTGCAGGCCAGGGGTTGGCATTGGTTGTCTTCTATCATTTTGAGTTTCTTTACTGAGGCAGGGGTTTTCAGTGAACTCAGAGCTCGCCTATTTGACTAATGTAGCTAGTCCGCACTGTGCCCAAGGATTTCATCTCAGCCTCCTAAGCACTGATTACAAGCTGGCTGTCTTACTGCCTAACCATTTATATCTAGCTGAGCACCTTAACTCGCCCTCATGCTCTCGTGCTATGGGAGAACGTCATCCAGTGAGCCATCCCCCACCCTCCCCTGTTTTGTTTTAATTAAATTTGTTTTCTTCACTCTACAGAAGAAACTGAAGTTTTCAGGACTTAAGCCTCTTGCCCCAGATAGTGTAAATTGCAGTCTTTGCTAGTGTCCATAGGTATGACAAGGATGCTCATGAAATTTCCAAAACAAGAAAGTGGAAGGCAATAGCATTGCAAGGGAAAAACACAATGGTCCCTACTTCTAAATCAGAACATTAGATGGCTATAAACTGGAGGCAATAGTAGAAGGGTCTTAACTGAGCTCCATGAGAAGTAAGGCGTGGAACATTAAAAGAATGAAAAAGAAATTTACAAACAGGCTTTAGCCCCACCCTGGCATCTTCTGCCCGGGGGAATCTCCTCTCTCCCTCATTGTATCTCTCACTGTATCTCTAGCTGTATCTCTCACTGTATCTCTCACTTCGTCTCCCACTGATCAAGCCACTCTTCACCTTCCTAGCTTTAGACTTCAAGGCTTCTTTCCCGTCAGGCTTTACCCTCTTGCCTAACCCCTTTCTAGTCAAGCTTCTGGTCTGGCCCTCCCTCAGCTACAGTCTGCATAGCTCTAGGCAAATGTGTTTTCTAAGACTACACAGCCCCAAGACTAACACCTGATAACACTCCAGATTTGACTACCCCAGGGCAGGGCAAGGATACATGCTATTTCTTAGGGTATTCGAGTAAGATGGATCCAACTGGGATGCATTTGAGGCTCTTGTAAATACAGCAACTTGAATCTTGGATGTTTTCCCCCTCTGACATACTCTGAACCAATAATGCAACCAATAATGCAACAGGTAATGGAAATCTGTATCAGGAAATCTTTTCCACTTTGTCCTGAGTTTGCTTGTGGACAAGTAACATAGCAACTGGATTTTCTTTCTCTGATTTTGTTAGCAGCTAGAATCTGCAGACTTATTTTTCCTCCTGGTTTCATTTAGAGATTCAGAAACTTTTTGTTCTGGTTCTCAGCAAAATTCCTATTGTATATTTAAAGAAAAAGACTCTTCCTTGCCTTATAACCATCTGCTATCATCAGGAAGCTAAAATGAAGTTGCAGGAGGTGGTGGGGCGTCACCTTTGTTCTGTGGCAAGAACTGAGTTGTAGGGTATTGACAGAAGACAATTGGGTGTGCTTGGGGGAATAATTTAACTCTTGGAGACCACACTTGATGAGTAGAAGCTTTTCTGATTACAGGTACAAAGCTAAAAAACTAAATTATCAGTTGTTTACAGCCAAATTTCCCATGTGTTTTAGATCATGCTCTGCTACATCCAGTCAGTGAGGCAATGCTTCTTAAGAATAGCATTCCTGCCACTTCTCTGTCAGTGGGTGTAACTCTTTAAGATTTGCGTGATTCAAAGAGCTGGAAGGAGACCCTAAAACCATCCAGACCAATGAACTCCTCCTGTTTGAGAAACTGAGGTCTAGGAGAGCTGCTCCTGGGGACAGTTTAGTTGAAGAGCCAAACTGTGCCTAGGACTTGAACTTCCATCAAATGTCCTGTCTGTTATGCTCCTGCAGTTTCTAGAGAATTCTTAAAACATTTGACTCTGGGGAGATGCTCCCCAGTCAGCTGTAGTTGGCGGAGAAGCATTGCATTGTAGGAAACACATAAATATGTTATTGAAGGTAAAGAGATTCAGCTGTTGCTGTTGTTGTTGTTGTTGCTGCTGCTGCTGCTGCTGCTGCTGTTGTTGCTGTTGCTCTTGCTGCTGCTGGTGCTCTTGCTGCTGCTGCTTCTCTTGCTGCTGACTCTGTTGCTGTTGTTGTTGATGCCGCTGTTATAGCTGCTGCTGCTGCAAGACGCTCATCATTCTCACATCTTTACTGATAGGAGCATGCTGAGATGATTGCTGCCCAGAAGAGAAAACACTAACTTTATTTGTTGTGTCTGAAATGCCCTTTTCATTTGGAAAACAATGTCTGAATGAAATATTCATTTTCATAATGTGCTGTAGCATGTCTCCTTTTTAAACCTTTTTTCCTATAACACATAAAGTGTTTAATGGGCCCAACAGCAAACTTCCCCCTTGGAGTAGAAGAGCATTAGAGAGATGAGGGAGAGTCTAGGCTTACTTTCCATCTGAAAATTAATTTAAAAGATAGTTGTAACCATGATTGCTTTTTAATTAGGCACATAAATTTTTAATACAATTAATATACAACAACCACCAAATACCACTTCCCCGAGTCCCCAATCACTCCTCCCACAAGAACAACTGCTAAAAGTGGTTTTTGTGGTCAAATGAATATGAAAGGAGCAGATAATGTAGTCTCTCGAAAGTATGAAATCCATGTTGCACACGTTTTCATCTTTTGAGGTGTCTTACTTTCAATAAAATTTCAAGGTTATTTAAACACATATCTATTTTACTTTTCCCGAAACAATGGTGGGCATACTACATTTTAAAAGACCAATAAGTATTATTTTAAATTTTTATTAAGCTGGGAGCTGTGGAGACAGCTCAGTCAATTAAGTGCTTGTCACACGAGCATGAGGACCTGGGTTTGGATTCCCAGTTCCCGTGTAAAAGACAGGCACAGCAGTGGCAGGTATACCCCTGGCAATTCCTGCCCAGCTCATCGAGATCCATCCACAAGCTCAGATTCAGCAAGAGTCCTTGTCTCAAAAAGTGAAGCAAAGAATGACTGAGAAAAATGTCTGCTATCCATCTCTGGCCTCCATAAACCTATGGCACACGTGTGCAAGCATCGGCATACATTTATGTACATCCCCACAAAGCACATAGAGTTAAAAACAAGGAACTGGATCTTTGGATCCTAGTGCAGAAAAATGGCTAATAGCTCGTGCAAATACAAATACAGTCATAAAATATGAAATAACCATTGTCCAAATTCAAGAGTGTAACTGAAAAGGGGCATTAAGTCCAGGATAAATGGGCTTTAGCATGAGGCCCTGGCTGATGGGACAGAGGGTACAAGGAGAGCAGTCTATATAGAAGAGCCAAAGTCTCCAATGTGTATGCAGCCTGAGTCTGGGGCCAGAGGTTCAGCAAGGTGGTGTGACACAGAGAATGAGCTCTGGAAGCCAAGCAGCCAAAGGCAGTCTTATGTCAGCATAGGAGGAGCTCAGTGAGATCTGCTAGGAGGGAACTACATCTGACCATCATCCATGGGGAGTAGAGCTTCCTGAACACAGAAGGCTTTCTGCTCAGAGCCCAGGAAGAGGCCAGCTCTGAACCAAAGACTTTATCTGGTTCTGCCTAACGAAGCTGAAAATCAATCCCCAAAGGGACCCAGTAGGAAATTTGCTGTGGCAAATTTTAACATGCTTTTTGGCAAGGGGCAGGCACATCTGGTTCTTAAAAAAAAAACCAGAGGTGTCTGAATGCCAGGATATGACTTTTTTAATAGTATGATATTTAATGATATCATAATAGAAGGTGATAGCTGAAAGTGGGAGTCAATAGAGGTATATCCTGAGGTCGTCAAGGTGCAGGAATTAGCACACAGGAGCTTTAAACAGTTCTCATGAATATGTCTGTAGATCTAAAGTGGGAGATGGACAGAATGAGAGAAACGTTTAATCTGAAAAATACTGCACCTATGTGGGAAAAAAACAAACCAAGAATTGCCAATACATATATTTTTTCTTTGACCAAATACTTCCAAGACATCTAGTGACTAATTCATTTCCATGATAGAGGTTCAAGTTTTATGTGTTAATTTTGTACTTTGATTTTTCAGGTTTAGAACATTGAAGATTCTTATACATAGTGACTGAAAAGACACCACTGGAGCCATGCCTAGACAGGAACAGTAGAACCGGGCAGTTATTATTGGCAAGTTACCGAGGAGCCATTATCTAGCTTAAAGCAGGGAGTCAGATGTGTGAAGCAATGGAAGAAAATGTTTCAAAATCAAAGTGTGAGTCCCAAGTAAGTTCTCAGGACCCGTGGTCACCCTTGGTCAAGGAGCCTCGGGGTTTCAGGAAAGACAGACTGGGAATTGCTTAAGCAGGTGTGTGGTATAAAGACGATTTGGGTCCTATAGCCTGTGGAATGCCCTTGCAGGAATGTCCAGTCTCTGCTCTAAGGTCCAGGAACACACAACATTGGGCAGGGTGGTAGGGTTCTGGGTTGAGGACCCTCCTAAAGGGGACGGGAATCTTGTCACTGACACAGTTTAAAATCACTGAGCATTTACAAAATTGGAACAGCTTCTGGTTTGTTTCAATCTTGTTCCCCCTTTTGGGGATTTATTTTCTTTTGTTTGAAACGGGGTCTCAGGTATGCCAGGCTGACCCTGAACCTGTATAACTAAAGATGGCCTTGAGCTCCTGGTGTTTACTGCTGCTACCTTCCAAAGACTAGAATTACAGACCTGAGCCCACCACAAGGATTTTTTTTGTTATTTTTTTTATTCGATATACTTTTTATTTACATTTCAAATGATTTCCCCTCTTCAGCCCCCCCCAACTCCCCGAAAGTCACATAAGCCCCCTTCCCTCCCCCTGTTCTCCCATCCAACCCTTCCCACATCCCTGTTCTGGTTTTTCCCTATACTGCTACACTGAGTATTTCCAGAACCAGGGGCCACTCCTCCATTCTTCTTGTACCTCATTTGATGTGTGGGTTATGCTTTGGGTATTCCAATTTAATAGGCTAATATCCATTTATTATTGAGTGCATACCATGATTGATCTTTTGAGACTGGGTTACCTCACTTAGTATGATGTTCTCCAACTCCATCCATTTGTCTAAGAATTTCATGAATTCGTTGTTTCTAATGGCTGAATAGTACTCCATTGTGTAAATATACCACATTTTTTGCTTGCATTCTTCCGTTGAGGGATACCTGGGTTCTTTCCAGCTTCTGGCTATTATAAATAGGGCTGCTATGAACTTGGTGGAGCACGCATCCTTATTACATGCTGGAGAATCCTCTGGGTATATGCCCAGGAGTGGTATAGCAGGATCCTCCGGAAGTGACATGCCCAGTTTTCTGAGGAACCGCCAGACTGATTTCCAGAGCACCATCGGGATTTTTAATATTGTTTTATGATCTTTATGTTATGAGCAGTTAAGAGTGTTTGTTGTTCTTTCAGAGAACCTGAGTTCAGTTCCTAGCACCTGTGTTATGTGGCTTACAATACCTGCTACAGGAAATCCTGGCCCCTGCAGGCACTTAACACAGACACACACACAAGCATGCATGCTCGAAAGCATGTGAGTGTACACACACACACACACACACACACACACACACACACACACGTGAACACATAATTTTTTTTCTAAAGATTCTTACACTGCCCTCTAGTCCTAAGATGCAATACTACCTGGATCTTCTCAGTACTTTCTGAGGCCATTCTTCCTTTGGTAGTTAGATCATAAACAGGCAAGGAGAAAAACACTTTTACAGTTGGCTGTACAGCAGATTCCATTACAGGACTGTGTTTATCCTGGGGCTTTAGTCATTGCTATGAATGTATTTTAAATTTTTATTCCATGGAGGGGCCTTCTTGGACATCAAAGGGAGAAGAGGTCCTTGGTTCTGAGAAGGTTTGATGCCCCAGTATAGCAGAATGCCAGGACAGGGAAACAGGAGTGGGTGGGTTGGTGAGCAGGGGGAGAGGGGGTGGGGTGGGGTGTTTTTAGTGGGGAAACCAGGAAAGGGGATAACATTTGAAATGTAAATGAGGAAAATATCTAATTAAAAAATTTATTTATAAAATAAAAAAATAAAAGAACAATTTTTATTATTATTTTGCGCACGTGCATATTTATGGTACCAATGCAGGTGTCAGAGTACGACTTTTGGAAGTCAATTCCTCTTTTATTCAGACCATCAGGCTTGCATTGAAGGAATTCTTTTGTTTTGTTTTGTTTAATTTATTGAGTCATCTCCCCAGGCCCAGTGAATCTACTTCTAATTGTCATCCACAGATAAAATGGTCTCATGTATAAACTGTAAGGTTGATTTTATAGACGATTCTGATAAATCTATTAAAATTAAATTCATATGGTTATTGTTTTTTAAGATTTATTTTCTAGTTTTTATTTGCATTGATGTTTGCCTGCCTATAGCTGTGTGAGGATTTCTGGAACTGGAGTTATAGACAGTTGTGAGCTGTCATGTGGGTGCTGGCAACTGAACCAGGTCCTCTGGAAGAGCAGCCACTGTTCTTAACCTCTGAACCATCTCCCCAGCCCCCTACTAAATAGTCTTTAAAGATAAGCTTCACTTAGACTTTGCTGTGCTTTATTCTTGACATCTGATGCAGCTCAGGCTCCGAGAGCGGACCGGCTATAGTCACAAAGTTCGTTAGAGAAAATAAGTGACTGTGCTCATCTCTTTTATTGGCCAATTTTGTTTCCTGTGTGTGTGTGTGTGTGTGTGTGTGTGTGTGTGTGTGTACAAAGGATGTCCATATGCTTCCACTCAACACTGGTCTTGCCTCCTGGGGAGTCAGAACATGGGGAGTTTGGCTGTGTTTTTCTAGGGAAGCTCTGAGACACTGCTCTGTGGTTAGGAAAGTACAGTCTGAGACTGTAGGAAAGCAGGATCTGGTTAGAGGGTCCCTGGGCCTGTGATGAGGCTGGAGTCATGGGGTTCTCAGACTCTTGGACATACAATTCGCTTCTAGGAATTGCAGAGAACAGAGCCAGGGGCCTGTGGGCTGGAAACAGCGTCTATCCCAGGGGCTGGGCGGAAAGGAGAGCTCAAAAGGTATGCCAGCAAAGATTGTCCTTAGCTTGGTGGAGGCAGGTTGTGGCTAGGTGCACAGAACGGCCTTCTATGGGAGAGTTAAGCTGCAGGTATGTACAATACCTTCTCCATGGCTCCCCAGGGCAGATCTTGATGAAAGAGAAAGTCTATTGGTTGTTCATGGTGGAAAATGGATACATAACAAACCATATCCACTTCTCAGGGTAGACCTGAGATTAAATACCTTTTGCAGGGAGGAATGTCTAGGAAGGGAAGTTTATTGGCTAAGCCCTCAGGGTCTCTAGGTACCTCATTAGCACAGAGAAATCTGTTTGGGGCCTATGTGACTATAGGACACGTTTCTTTATGTGAGAAGCATGGCATGTATTCCAGGTTAGGAGTCTGGCAGGGAGCTGGGAGTTGCCTAAGCCTCAAGTGTGAGCCCACTGAGTCTCAACCTGGAGAGTCTACCTTACCAAACATCCTGGCATGGTCTCGTGTCCCACACATTCTGTATGATTATGTACAATGTATGTGCACATTTCTGCAAGTGAGTGTGTCCCCCAAGCAGATGACAGTATATGTACATGAGTCATGGTGCATGTGTGGGTCATAGAATGTTCTCAAGTGGGGTTCCTTACCTGTCTTGTTTGAGACAGAGTCGCTGGTGTTTGGGGCTGTGTGTGTCAGTATTGCAGGCCTCTGAACTTCCAGAATTCTCCTTTCTCTGCCTTTCCCCCTTTCACAGGAGCACTGAGACTCCAGATGCTTGCAACCAACTAATTCTTCACATGGGTTCTGGAGATTTAAACTGAGGTCCATGGGTATAGGGCAAGAATTTTACCCACTGAGCCATCTGTCCAGTCTCTCTTTTTCTTTACTGAATTAAGCTGTAGCACTGATAGTTATATTCGAGTTATAGCTTTTAGTCAAAGACTACCAAGAAAAATTCTTTGTAGATTTTTACTTTGATCATTTTAGGGACTGGAAAATCCAACCCTTGGCAACATCCACTCTCCTGCAGAAGGTTGTTTGATGACTGTGGAGAGCACAGCAGGAATCTTTACTCCATCCCCTGGGCAGCCTAGGCCTATCCTCCAAGCAGATGACTGATTTCTCTAAGTTCGGCCAATAACCAACTATATCCAAGAACAAGAAAGTCATACAATGGTCATGATAACAGTAGGTCTGTGCAGTCTTCCACCTTTGAGACAGAACATGTTTGTTGCCACAAGACAGGAAGTTGAGGTCTTATTAAGGGCTTGGCAACTGAGCCTCAGAGATCCTGTGCCAGCAGTGGAAAAGGCTGACATGGCCAAGCAGAATTTGATTGACTCTCCACTAGTTCAGTAGTTGGTAGCTCCTCAGATGAGTGGGATGCCAACAGTGCTATGTCGTTTCATAGGCCCTTGAGGGCTTTCTGTTACAGCCTGGGACTCTAGCCCTGGGCCTGTGCTACTATTTGATGGTTAACTTTTAACATCCATGGCTACAAATGTTACCCTTACATCTTACCAACTCTGACAGTTTCTGAATCAGTCACACACAGGACACTGATTCCTGCACCCCCCAGGCACCTTGCACCCTGTTTCTTTTCCCATAAATATCCCCAAACTATCTTTGAGGCTGTGGATTTGAGATTTGGGTCGCCCACCTCCACTCTTGGCTACCTTGCAAATAAACCCATTCTTTCCTGCAAACCTGGTTTCTCTGTGTGACACACTGTGCACCAGACAAAGCCAGCTTCTGGTCTGCGGCGCTGTGGCAGACAGTGCTGGGAAGCAAAGGGATCTAGCAATCTCCCTGCCTTCTTCAGAGGCGTGGTATTACATAACCCAGTTGCCTTCCACGTCCAAGTGCTCAGTCTTAAGAAGAGAAACATAAGGAAGGGAGAGTTAAGCAGTGCATTTTTGCCTGAAAGTAGAACATTAACTGGAAGACTATTTAAATCTTTGCCCTAGAATGTGGTTTTTAAACTCTGAAATATTCTCAAGCATACAGAAGCACTTTGTGAGCAGAATAAAACCCACATGCATTCAGGACTGTTGAGACTCTCTTGCTGAAATGGTATCTTTTTTAACCCCAAATAGTTTCATGTGTCATATTTCAAAAGAAAATTAATGACTACAATATGGAGGGAACTGACATTCACAAGTTGCTAACATTTTATTCTTGCAATCCACTGAAACGTCACTAATTGTCACAGTAGTGTCCTGTAGAGCAAAATTCAGAGCACATCATTCAGAAACACATGATGTGTGTTGTTTTAATCATTTCATTTGGAACAAATTTTGGCCTTAATTATTTTCAAGATTTCAGGGTAGTCATTTTGTAGAATATGCCTCTGTTTAGATTCCTGTGGTTTTTGACAATTAGATTTGAGTTACTCTTCTCTGGCTGAAGAACCTGCAGATCTATGCTGTAAGCTTCTCATCTGCGTCTGAGCTGACATCACAGTATTTTCAATTGGATGCATTACCCCTGATGGCCACATTCATTGTTTGATTAAAAATCTGTTGTGCTAATATATTGTAGGATTACAGTTTCCCTTTAAAAATCATTTTATTATTTTATATGTATGGGCGTTCTGTCTTCCTGTCTGTATGTGCACCATGCACCTGGTACTGTTTGTAGCCAGAAGAAGACTTCAGATTTTCTGGAACTGAAGTTACAGATGGTTGTGGACTGTCATGTGAGTGCTAGGAACCAAACCCAGAACTTCTGGATAGACCAGTGCTCTTGCCTCCATTTTTTATTCCCCTACACTTTCCCTTTTTAGTAGAATAAATTTGTGGGTTGGGTTCTGAAACTATGCACACATGTTGGTTTCCCATATAATTCCATTTAAACAATTCATTCTATTCTTCTCAGACATTTTTTTCCACAAATGTTTTTATTTTTGTCATTATGTATTTTGAGCCTTTGTACCTTTTTGATAGCTTGTGGCCATTCTTCAAACATTAACTCCACTTCCTGATAACATTAGGTGTTTCAAGGCTGTGACCTACTTTGTCCAGCAGATGCCACCTAGTAGTTTCAGAAATAAATAGTCCGGAGAGCAAAGAGGGGAAGAAACAAAGTTGATGAAGTTCTAAGCCTTGACAGCCAAGCTGATCTCTGCCCTTGCTCTCCTACCCACTGTGTCAGCCTTCACAGGAAACAAAATAAAATACTGACCCTCAACTGATGCTAATGTAGGCAGTAGCAAAAGGAATTTGAACGTTTGTTCCACCATTGCTGTCCAGGAAAAGTCACAGTAAATGTGTCTCCAGCAACCTGAAACTTTGTGGGTTCCCTGCAAAGGTTATTTCTGTGTCCACTTTTCTTTAGCCCTGTGTTCTGTGTAGTAACAAACCTATTAACTAGAGCAGGGGCGAAGACCTGTGTCAAGATCTTTGAAGATGGAAAATGTAGTGGAATTTTAAGATTTTTCTACAGTTAGCTCTAGAAGTGGGTCCAAGAGGAACTGTAGACAAGTAGAGGGAACTATGGAAAAAGTGACAAGCCTCAATCTCTGTCATTTGGAGAAAAGGGAAAGATAGAGGAATGCCTGGGTGGTCTCATGGTGTAGTGGCTATTCCTGGTTGTGAACTTGACTATATCTGGAATGAACTACAGTCTAGAATTGGAAGGCTCACCTATGCTCCTAATTTGGAGGCTCAGAGATATAAGTTTCTGACCTGGATCTTGGTATGGAGATCTTGAAGCATAGTGGCTAAGACAAGGAGATCTCCGAGTTCAAGATCATTTGGGATTAAAAGCATCGATGCACAGCCTTTAATCTGGGCTATACACTGGCTGGACATTGGAAGAAGGAAGATTTACTCACTCTTCCTTGCCTGCTTGCCTCGTGGGACTGAGAAACTGCTAGATCCTTGGACTACCATCCACAGCTGCTGCTGACCATTGTTGGGGAGTTGGACTATAAACTGTAAGTCATCGACAAATTCCCTAACTATATAAAGACTACCCATATGTTCTGTGACTCTAGAGAACCCAAACTAATACACATGGCTTAAGAAGCAGTGGACAGTCACTTGACATCTCCTCCACAGAGATTCAAGCTGCTCCTGAAATGTGACAACATGTGACACTTTCTCCTTTCAAAAATACTACTGTTTCCACATGAAAACATAATGTGAATGTTATAAAAAGTGGTTGTGTTTCCTCTGTGGGGCGTTAGCATTTCGAAGACATGATTTTTCCAGGTTTTGAATTTCTGATTTGTTGAAATTTATACTAACTCTGTATTTTCTGGTAATAGAAAATTATAAATGTGAAAGAAAGGTATCAATGGTAAAATTATGGATAAAGAACCAGATAATTTTATTTGGTTATCCTCCCCCTGCCCTGTATCCCAGGTTGGGGTGTAGCGCGGCTCTCCGTAAATTGTGAAATCTTGGATGAGTTACTGGGGAGATGTTTTTGCATGCATCTCAGCATCTGCTGTGAGAGGGCGATGCCATTCTTACCACCACATGGCAAAGGGTCCTGCACCTCTTTCTAGCCTTTCTTTCAGACACAGTCCTGGTATGACTCATGTGGCACAGGTTAGGGCGAGAGGGGCAGGTTACAGCTCTTCCTTCAACATGAAAGTATAATGCTAACCCACACAAATCCTATTTTATCACTTTGTCTCAGGAAAGAGATGAAATGACCTGCAAATAGTCAAACTCCTCCAGTTTGCTATTCTAGGAGCGACACAACAAGTGAAATATTTCCCCCAAGGCCATTAGTAAACGAGCAGGAAGAATTCCCTCCCAGCTTCCTAACAAAATTCCATCTAAGCCATGGAGCTCTGTGTAAATGAGTTTCTAATGCTGAGGCAAGTAGAATTTATTAAATTAGAACATAATATTTAATCAAGAAATTCAGAGCCAGAACTGGCCATCTTTGGTAACCTTTCAAGGCTCCCAGTGGTGGGACTAAGACACCAACCCATCCATAAAACCTTTGACCCCTTCCTTCCCTGTTGGGGCAATGGTTGCACCCAGTCTTTGCTACATTGTGGGTTCTTCTTTCTTCCACTCTTTTTCTACCATTTCAACTGATGAGAGAGAGAAAAGGATAGACCGGATAGAGGAGAGGAAAGAGATCCCTGAATAAAGTCAGGGGTGAGAAAGGTTGCAATGGTATTGTTACTTTCTGCTGATTATGGACATTGAATTCCTTGAGACAACTTTGATGTTCACCATCTGAATATGATTTCTTCCTTTTGTTGTTTCTTCTTTGTGTTTGGCTACCTAACAAAATACAACAAACTGCAATTAATAGCAACCAAGAACAACCAAAAAACAACAACAAACCACATCCAAGCAACAACTCACCTGTCCCTTGGTGAAGGTCGTTACATTTATATACCCTCTAAAAGTCTCCAGAATTATTAATGTCATACAATCATAGAATCTGCAGCTGGCAAAATCATGCCCCTGACATAGCACTAGGCAAAGCATAGTCAGCTGCTACAAACAACCTGAGGTAGCCCCAGATCCCTCACCTGGGATTAAAATGGAAACATATTCCCATAATATTTCTGTATTTTACAAAGAAACCAAAACTCCAAAACTGTTACTACAAATGGTGTCTCAGAGTTTGTGACAGTGGCCATCCAATGATTGGTCTAACTTGATACCCAAACCATGAGAGGGAGCCCAGGCCAAAACAATGCCTGGCTGTCCAGGAACCAGAAGCTGGGTGCCTCGGAGAACTAGAGTAGAACCAAACACAATCAACCAAAGAAAGTCAATGAAATGATCCCTAGGGAAATTCTGCTATACTCATAGATTGGTGCCTAGCCCAGTCAACATCAGAGAGGCTTCCGGCAGTAGCTGATGGGGACAGATGCAGAAACCCACACTCAAATATTAAAGCACTCAAGGAAGCCTACAGAACATGGGGAGGAAGGCTTGTAGAATCCAAAGGCACAGAGGACACCAGGAGAACAAATAAACCAATCAACTAAGCAGGGCTCACAGAGACTGAAGCAGCAATCACCTGCGTAGGTCTGAGCTCTGTCTTCTGCATACATGCTGGTGCTGTTTGGCTTGGGATGTTTGTGACGCTCCTAAGAGCAGGAAGAGAGGTGTTTCTGACTCTCCTGCCTGCTCTTAGGACCCTTTTCCACCTACTGGATTGCCTTGTCCAGATATGAGTGTATGCCTTAGTCTTATTACATCTACCTATACCATGTTTGGTTGACAGTACTGAAAGCCTGTTCTTTTCTGAAGGGGTACAGAGGAGCAGTGAATCTGGGGGGGGGGGGGCGGGTAGAAGAGGTACGGGGAAGATTGGAAAGAGTAGATTGAGAGGAAACTTCTCTTGGGATGTATTGTATCAGAGAATAAATATTTTAAAAGGAAGAAATTGTATATTAAAGCATCATTTATTCATTTGTCCTATCAACACTTTCTAGAAACAATTTCATACTTGCCAAATGTTGTTTAGCTGCAGAGGATGCTGTAGGGAGTATGATGGGCACAAGAGTGTTCTGCTCTAGAGGGAGAATGATAGCACAGGCTCCAGTGAATGAAGGAGATATTCCTGAGGTCATAAAACAAAAACTGATCTAAGAGGGCAGAAATTTCTCCTGCAGCACAGGCTTCATGGAGGAGGTATCCTAGCCTATGACATCCCTAGCCTACGACAGAGAATGTCAAGTAGAGGTTGGTTACACAGAAATAGAGTGTTCCTGGTTAGGGATACTTTTGCTGTGATGAAATGCTACAACAAAAAGCAACTTAAGAAGGAACGGGTTTATTTGGCTTACATATCCAGAGTCACAGTCCATTGAGGAGAGTCAGGACGGGAATGCAGACTGGGCAAGAACCTGGAGGCAGAGGCTGATACAGTGTCTGTGGAGGAGTGCTGCTAACTCCCTTGCTTCTCATGGTTTGCCCAGCCTACTTTCTTATAGAACTGAAGACTACCAGCCCAGGGATGGCACAAGCTATAATGGGCTGAGCCTCCTAGCCTCCATCAATCACTAATTCAGAAAATGCTCTACAGCCTTGTCTGCAGCCCTATTTAGGGAGCCATTTTCTCAATTGAGGCACCCTTCTCTGAAATGATTATAGCTTGTGTCAAGTCGACAAAAAATTACCTAGCACATAGAGTTTTCCAATGAGTTATGACGCAGATAAGTTCCACCCACAGACCAAGCACAGAGAAGAATTCTGTTATCCAACAAGTGTGCTGGATTTTCCCTGAAGCTCACAGAGCCCACCTGACTTCTATGTTCAGGCTGACATGGCTATTGTATAGCAACTGGATTTCCCTGACACAGACAGACTGACAAAAGCTCTGTCATACGCCATATCAAGAGGCTAGCACAAGTCCCCATAACAGAAGTCCCCAGAACCACTACCTGCTACTGACTCTGGCCAGAATGCTCCCCGCCAAGCCTATGCATCTGCAGGGCTGTAATAACTTCTGCCTGGGATGAACAGTGAAGGACTTCATCGTTCCCAATGCCACAGGAGTGTCTCGTCTCCTGGAGGAAACAATACATCATTATGTGATCTTTTCCCTCGTGGTTTGTATGAACATTTCCTCATTGACTCGTCTTATTGACTTCTGAAACAATGAGTGGCCCCGGGCCTCACTTCCTCACTGCTTCCCGAGATGAGAAGCATATCCTGAGATCTTCAGATTGGAGCTGTCTTGTTCTGGCCTCTATGAAAAGCTCCTTTTATGAAGGCAATGAATCAAAACTCACACGGTGGAACCTTTCAGGGGAAGACTGTTAAGTTGATTATTAATTTTTACAGCTATTCATCTGTCTTAAATTATGTGCTTCTAAAATTTCACACACAGAGTTTGTGTTAGCTTTACATTTTCATTGAATAGTAACCTCTTATTCTATTTGAAATAATTTTGCTTGACATAAACATTCATTGGGCTTAAGGACTGTGGAAATGATTCAGGGAGGGGCACAGTTTGTTGACATCCTGTACTACAATTCTTTGAACAATTACCTATATGGATCAGGTACTAGTTTTCCAGGTACTGAGGGAAGGATGGGTGACCTAGGTTCTCTCACAAACACAACATGGTTTTCTTCATGACAGCCTGCTAGTTTGAACTTAAAACACAGGTGGGACATGAACACCTCATTATAAACCATGGCTGCTGAAGAAGAATCCCCCATGAGTGCTCCACAGATCTCATAACCTATTTTTGCAAACAGAATTAAAGCTCAGAGAGAATATGTAATTTGACCCAGGCCATGTGGCTACTAAGTGACATGCTCAGGGTTTGGACACTGTCCTGGTAATAGCAGATTTTCTATGACCAAAACAATAGTACTTTTATAGGAATCAAAGAAATTTGGCAAATGTCTTCCTCAGATGGATGGACTTAGTCAGTGACAGTCCAGGAAGTGCTGGTAAGGAACTTCCATCATCTCTCCCAGGAAGATAGTATGAATTATATTGGATTCATTTGATTGTTCTCAGCCAAGTTTGCACTCAGGGTCAGCTGGCATGGGTTGGAATGGGAAATCCTATAACCCTCTCAATTGATTAAAGACAGAATAAGAGCAAGCCATTTTGTTGTGTGTTCTAATTTGTAATAGTTTATTTATAACAAGTAAAAACTAAACATACATTACACTATGCTTTCCAGAGTTTAACAATGCTAGGTCGAGTCACACATGTAACTGAATCCTAAATAATTTAAAATTGATTAAGTGTATTTTTTTACCTTAGTCTTTCTAAATTGAAATATTAGTGTCATTTTCATTTTCATTTTGTATTTATCCTCCACTTTGGGTTTGATAGAAAAGAATATAGTTTTCTTTAGATATGCCAGCTTACAGATGCACAAACCCGTATATTACTTCTAAAACTTTAGTTTAGGTACTGGCAGTTTGCTAGCTTATTTTAAAATTTATCTGGCAAACTTTGAGCATCTTGTGTAGGAAAGCTCAAGATTAGTTGCTGGAAATATGACATTGAACTGAAAGATGCTGAAATATGGCATCCTGTTCTGTCAAAGAGACAAGGATACAGTTTTCCCCTACTAACAACCCTGTTTGCCTTCGCTGTCAGCTAATGCTTGAGGACTGAGAAGGGGGGCCTCCGTACAAAGACCTCTAAACATGGCAGCAGTGAGTTCACAGAGGAGAAAACCAGACTGAAACAAGTCAGCTCAATCCTGCTTTGCTCAACATTTTCACCTTTTAGATTTAATTTTAAATAATGTGTGCATGTATGTGTACCCATGAATACAGGTGCTCACTGATGTCCAGGTCGTGACTTGCCCAACATGAACGCTGGGAACTGAAGTCCTCAACTCCTAAACGCTCCAGTACAGTGGTTTTCAAAGAATCATCTGCAGACCCAAGTTCCCAGAGGCCCTTTTAGAGCTCTGCTCAGGGTCAAAACCCTTCTCCCATCAGCTCTAAGCCAGTATTTTCATTTTTCACATGAAGTCTCACCCATGACTATACTGTGCTTCCCAAAAGCTGCAAGACACATTCACAACAGATTGAATGTGAAGCCAGTGGGAGAATCCAGCTGGCTTCTGTTGAGGCAGACATCAGAAGAGTGTGGGGAAGTGTAATGTCACTCTTCACACTGGGCGGTGCTGATTGTGCAAAATCATGTAAAATCAAACTTATTCTCTCCGTATCCTCATGTCATGGATTGATAAATTATAATAAATTGATTTTTGAGAAAAGATTATTTTCCCTTTAACTAATCACAGGTTGAAGTTCTCCATATTGGTTATGACTACAGTAAGTGTTACCACATTGCACAAGCACACAGATGCCTTGGTTCCTCCATTGTTTTTAGATTGTGAAGTTCCTGAGACAAGGTTCAGAACTGAGACTCTGCTACTAGGACTGGGCTTGCTCTCCATGTCAGTCTTTAGTCTCTAGATATAAAACTCCTCTCATAGTCAGGACGGCCCTTAGAAAACAAGGGAAAGAGTTGTTCATATGAACTATTGCCAGTGTATCTAAACTGATGTATACATTTTAACAAGATGCAATCATAACAGAAACCAAGGGACAGAGACGTTACAGTTTGGCCTGAGACACAGATAATAGGTGACAGAACTGGGATCTGGGCCCTGTCATGCTGTCTACATTTACTATTCTTAACCATCACCATCAATTTAATATATATGAGCAAATAAATGAAGGTTTAGGGTCAGCATTGTGTTAGTGATCACACTATCCCTAGCTGGTTGGTTCACCTAGCTCAGGTTGGGTGCTGGAGTCAGTTATCAGTGGTAAGAAGACATGAGAACAGGTGAAAGACCTGGATAGGCAGTGCTGAGCATCAAGCCCTGGAAACATCTCTGCCATCAGTTCCCACAAGGAAGCATCAGCTGGGATGAGAGTCAAAGTCCCAAACTCTGAAACCTACATGGGCACTCAGTGGATGTCAGGCTGACCAGGAGCACGGCTGAACTCATGCTCTGCTTCTTTCATTCTAAGCACTGTGGCTCCAGATTTTCTGCTCTTCAAAGAGGACCAAGTATTCCCTACATGGTGTGTGATAAAATTAACCACAGAAAGTATTTACGTTGGCTATTGACTTCAGAGGCTTAGGTCCATGGCCATCTGGCCCCATGTGTTTGAGACAAAGAATATATATCATAGAAATGGGGTTATATGGAAACAGAAGATGTTTATCTCACTGTGAGATTGGAAGCAAAGTGTGTGTGGGGGGAGAGAGAGTGAGAGAGGAGACAGACAGGGAGGATAGAGGAGAGGGAGGGGAGGAGAGAGAAGAGAAAGGATGAGAGAAGAGAGAGATAAGAGGAGAGAGAGAAAGAGAGAGAGAGTGCCACCACTTGAGGACCAACCAACCAAGCAACCATTCAATGTGCACATCTTTGGCAGGGACAGTAAAGAGTTCATATTGAAAGCATAGAAGTCTAAATTTCCTGAAGATCACATCTGCAGAGGTGGCTTTGTCTGAATTTGTAAAATGTCCACTTTCTCCTTATCTGTCCCCTGACTTCAGGTCACCGAGTTGGAAAGTGGCTGACTTTCTGTGGAGTGTCCACCGGTGTGTTTGTTGAGTCATCGTGGCATCCAATTGCACGGAGTTCCCACAGTGTCCTTAGAGGGTCATCATGGGTGGTTCATGGGAATTTGTAGATGCATCATCCAAGGGAGACTGTTCATATTGAATTTTATTTTGCCATAACATATTCTATTTTGGTGGATTAAAAAAAATCACACATAGTTTTCAGGCTCTGAGATTTCACAACAATTCAGATTTCCAACACCAAAAATTACTGAGTGCACATTATTTAAAACTGCTGTAAAGGCCAGAATCAATAGAATATAAAAGGCTAACTATATCCTACTGAGTATACAGGTCAACTATAGTAAGTATTTGAAAATGGCACTTAAAGTTTTTCTGTTAGGAGAAGGAGCAGTTTCTACCTTCTGTGTAATACAACTGCAGGCAAGGGCGGATGGGGTGGGGAGGGAAGGACAGGTGAGAACTTACTGACTCTTCTGCCACAGGCTATGTGGTGCTTCCACCTCAGCTGAATCCAGGTTATCCAGGGTGTGTACTAAGTAACTGAAGTGAATAGGAACTGAGGAGAGTCAGAGATGTGGACACAGTGTATGCTGAGAACAGATGTTGCAGAAGGGCATTCATTTTTCTCTTTCTCTTTTTTTTTAAATTAGATATTTTCTTTATTTACATTACAAATGTTATCTCCTTTCCTGATTTCCACTCTGAAAACCCCTATCCCATCCCCACCCCCATTCACCTGCTCATCAACCCACCCACCCCCACTTCCCTGTCCTAGCATTCCCCTATATTGGGGCATCAAGCCTTCCCAGGGCCAAGGGCCTCTCCTCCCTTTGATGTCCAACAAAGCTATCCTCTGCTACGTATGCAGCTGGAGCCATGGGTCCCTCCATTGATCCATCCCATATACTGTCACCAAATCCAGACACTATTGTGGATGCCAACAAGTGCTTGCTTACAGGAGCCTGATGTAGCTGTCTCCTGAGAGGCTCTGCCAATCCCTGACAAATACAGAGGTGGATGCTCTCAGCCAACCATTGGACTGAGCACAAGGTCCCCAGTGGAGGAGCTAGAGAAAGGACCCAAGGAGCTGAAGGAGCTTTCAGCCCTATAAGAACAGCAATATGAACCAACCAGCACCCCCGGAGCTCCCAGGGACTAAACCATCAACCAAAGAGCAGAAGGACATTCTTCTCAAGAAACATCGTTGATCCTTTGTATACCTTCTGTACTGTCCTGACCTGAAAATGAGTACCAGCTACGTGATCTTACCACAGATGTGCTTATTCCCCAAACCATACTTCCCAGTTGCAAACACTTGCTAGTTACAATTGTTCCTTTACAACATGCTTTGTACACAGCCCTCCTGAGATCCACCCTGTACTGCCTGGAATTCATTCTCTCCCTCTTCACTTGGGATTCCATTATTGGCCTCATCCATCTAGTTCTTTCTCTTCTTGACTCATACCAAGCATTTAAAGTGATTGTTTCAAGTTTTTTACTTTGGTCAGCACTTTTGTGAGACATTTTATGCATGATTCAGTGCATACATAAGAATAACTTGGGAATGTATGTGCAGTGTCAGAACTGGAGAGCTGAGCAAGGGCCTTGGATTTACTCAATAACGCCATTTGTTTAATCACTTCCTGAGAGAAATCAACAGAGGTTTCTCAGGGTGCTGGTGGAATTTAAAAGTCCTCTTTGCCACTCCTATGATTCTGGATTATATTTCTGCGTAGAGAGATGATCCCCCTGAACCTTGCTGTGAACCTGAGAATTGCAGCACGCTTCCCCTTCTTTGTAGTGTTCTGTGTCTGTTTCTGCTCCTCCTGTGGACTTCCATTTCTTTTCTTGAGTTCTGATTGACTTGTTGAAATTATGCCACATTGTCAAACATGGATGTAAATTTTCCTCTACCCATGAAGGAACCATCTTGATAATAAGACTGCCTTTCTATCAAGCAAGAGGTGGAAATGAAGCTATGCCAACTGTAAGTCTAGGCCAGGAGCAAACAAATTATAGCCTACAGGCCAAATCTGGACAGCTGTCTGCTTTTATAAATAAAGATTTATTGGAATACAGCCAAACTCATCATTCACATTTTCATTAGTTATGATTTCCTGACAAAACAAGCAGAACTAAGTAGCTGTAACTGTATAGCTTGTGAACCAATAATATTTGCTCTCTAGACCTTCATGAGAAAGTTAGCTGACCTCTAGGCCAGCTTCAAGAGGCCTTGCACTCAGTCTGTGTGGACATGTTCAACTGTCCAGGTGAAGCAGACCAAGTTGTTATCTGCCAGTGACTTCATGGAGAGAGCAGAAACATCAGCTTTTCTAGACAAGGCCATTGTGCATACCCAGGGCCTTGCAGAAGACCTTCCACCCAAGAACCGCAGACTCTAGGCCTGGTTAGAACTGCGTGGCTAATACATGGGCTTGTGGGCAGTACTAGGTGACAGCAGATCCTAGGATGGTTGATTAGTTGATGCAGAGGTTTGCAATTTTCATTCCTCTTGTCTTTTTAAAATCATGTCCTCTGTTTCCTCTCATTTTTATTCTGTGGGTGCTCACTGGGAGGTTTTAGCATGTACCTTACAGTTAGTTATCCTTTCTGTGCCCTTTATCACAATGTTAGCCCTCCTGTGACTTCTTTAACCAGCCTCCTCCAAACCTCTATGCCACATTGTAATGGTTCTGCCTTGAAATAGGTCACAGATTAGACACTATCACTGTGTTTCAGTTTTTATTGCAGTGCTTATTGTTCAGACTTGCTCATTCCTTCTTCTGTTTGTGCCTCATTGCTTCCTCTCACACCAGAAACTGTCTACACTGCAGTCTGTTATGTGGTTATTGGCACACGCTGAGATTTTCAGCGGCACATTAGAAGGCATTTTTAAGAATTGTACAATTCTAGACTCATACCTGTTCTTGCAATGATCATGAGGTACTATTTTCTGGCTTTTATTCTACTGGTTTATAGAAGCTACCTACCATTTCAGTATTCATTCTTTTCAGGAATAAATCTTTTTTTTCCTCCAAGTAGGAAATATATCTTCTTTCTGCTTTTAGGTTCCACGACACTTTCTTTTCTCATAGATTTCTGTTTTATTAATCGTACTTTTCAGATGAGATCAGTTTACTGCAATGAAAAAAATTGCATATTTGAAGGTTTTTTGACATCCATGACTTAGATCTTGGCCTCCTCTGTCTTAAGTCCTGCGATTTTATGGCTTCACTTAGACGTATGTCGGTCTTTTCTTCCTTTCATTCACAGAAATCATTTTCCCATTACAATTTCTGAGTAGCATTTTTAATACTTTTTCCTGGTTTCTTGTCTACTGATTTTTTTCTTCATTTGACTTAAATAAGCTACAACATATATTAAATGTTCAACATTCTTATGTGTATAATTCAGTGGTTTCTAGAACACACACAAAGTTGCACAACTATAGCCACTATCTAATGTCATAATATTTTATCATTAGTTAAGTTGCCTACAAGAAGGCACTAAGGTTGCAGCTTGCATGAATTGTCAACCAAGTTGGGGTGGGCTTTTCAGGGATGCATCCCTCAGTCATCCATGTTTTTAATGGATGACACACATTCCTTTGAACAGTACCAGTAAGTCAATGGTTTGCCAAGTTGGACTTTGGTAGAATAGCTACTTTGGTCTTTCACTAATTCCATACCTGGAGTGAATAGATGCTCAGGTTGTATCTCCTGGGAAAGTATCTCATACTGGGGTGCAATGAGAATCTATCAACCAGACATACCCACATAGACAGAAATTTTACCCAAAACACACAAAAATGATAATGCCATCACATAAGGAATATTATACAGGAATGTATTACTAAAAGCATATGACACTTACACTAATCCCATAATAAAATTTAAGCTCATTAGTAAAGAAATTTTAATCCAGTAACATGGTTGATCTGGCAAGGGATCACATCCAAAGGCCTTCTATGTCCATGTGATCCAGCTGGAATGCAGACACACTCTGGATTACAATATGATGTGACTGGCATACAGAAACACCCTTAGTACACACCTTTAATCCCTAACAATGAAGGTAAAATCAGTTTGCAGAAGGAAGCAGCCATGTTTGAAAGTGACTGAGATCAGAGAAAGATCTGACAGAATAAGTCATAGAAAGGATATACCAACCTCTTAAGAGCAGCACGGGGAAAGAGATGATTGAGTAATGGAGTAGTGTGTGTGTGTGTGTGTGTGTGTGTGAGAGAGAGAGAGAGAGAGAGAGAGAGAGAGAGAGAGAGAGAGAGTTTTACTGAGACACAGAGACAGGTTGCAGAGAGAACAAGCTAGACACAGGTGTAGAAAGAACAAACTAGAGAATGAAAGGAGACAGGAGATTAGATCATATCGCCAATGTTAGTATGAGGCCAACCAGAGCAATTCAGCCAGAAGCCAGATTGAATAAGTCACCTTGGAAGATTCTATTGTACAGAAGCTAGAAGTTTCCAGGCCTAGGCCTGAAGATAGTTAGAACAGAGAAAGGAACACCCTGGGCTCAGCCCAAGCTGTGTTTCTGCACTGCTTAGGTATGACTATCATCTCATCTCTTCATCTGAGGAAATAAGGGAGACTTTTACACATCATATCTGTATAATATTTTATGTCAAAAAATAGGAGTTGAAGAGATGGCTCAGCAGTTATGTGCACTGACTGCTCTTCCAGAAGTCCTGAGTTCAATTCCCAGCAACCACATGGTGGTTTACAGCCATCTGTAATGGAATGCAATACCCTCTTATCTTGTGTCTGAAGACAGTGGCATTGTACTCACGTAAATAAAATAAATAATTCTTTAAAAAAAATGGGTTCCCACTCAAAAAATTGAAAACAGTAATATTAACATCACATGTCAGGTCTGCTCTTGGAGCTGATTCTGTGCCAAAGCACTCCATATTAGGATTCTGTCTAAGCTCCACCCCACAATTACCTGGCAACAGTCCCCTGCTGCTTGCCCCCTCCTCTCTCTCTCTTATTCCTCTTATCTCTTATTCCTCTTATCTCTTTCACTCTCAGCCTCTCTCTTTCTCCTCTTGGGCTCTGCTCCTCTCTCCCCTCTCTCCATGTGGTCTTGGCCGACCTCTGCTTCTCTACTCCCTCTCTCTGACTTCCTCTGCCTCCACTATTCCTCTTAACTTCCATTCCATGCCCTGAATAAACTCTATTCTATACTATGCTGGTGTGTGTCTGGTCCCTCAAGGGAAGGGATGCCTCAGCATGGGCCTACTGAGGCATCCCCTTCCCCCACACCATTGTATACCATATTCTCTAAACCTCTTTCTCTTTTTATGATCACAACACTCCATACCCAAATATCACCAGGAGAGAGCTGGTCTCCCAGGAGTGCTGGCACACCTGTGAGCACAGGTAACACCAAGATGTCTGCTCAAATTTCTGGCCCAAGAGGGACCAGCCCACAGTCATGAGGACACGGGAACCAAGGAAGAGTTGGTTTTCATCTGTACCCAGGAGCTGGCACTGTGCCATAACCCACCATACCAAAATTCATCCCACAGAGAACTGGTCTTTCAGGAAGACTGACACACAGGTTTGCAGGAGGGACAAGCTACAGTCTGCTATGGCCAGACCAGCTACCACCAGAGATATCCAGATGAAAGCCCTAGAACAAAAAGAAGCAAATACACCCAAGAGGCGTAGATTGAAGGAAATAATCAAACTCAGGGATGAAATCAACCAAATAGAAATAAAAAGACCTATACAAAAAAAAATCAACAAAACCTGGAGTTGATTCTTTGAGAAAATCAACAAGATAGATAAACTCTTAGCCAGACTATCCAGAGAGCATAGAGAAGGTATCCAAATGAACAAATTAGAAATAGAAAGGGAGACATAACAACAGAAACTGAGGAAATTCAAAAACTCATCAGATCCTACTACAAAAGTCTATACTCAACGAAACTGGAACATCTGGATGAAATGGACAATTTTCTAGACAGATATCAGGTACCAAAGTTAAATCAGGATCATATAAACCATCTAAACAGTCCCATAACCCCTACAGAAATAGCAGCAGTCATACCACTCCTGGGCATATACCCTGAAGACTCCCCACCATGTAATAAGGATACATGCTCTACTATGTTCATAGCAGCCCTATTTATAATTGCCAGATGCTGGAAAGAACCCAGGTATCCCTCAACAGAAGAGTGGATGCAAAAAATGTGGTATATCTACACAATGGAGTACTATTCAGCCATTAGAAACAATGAATTCATGAAATTCTTAGGCAAATGGATGGAGCTAGAGAACATCATACTAAGTGAGGTAACCCAGATTCAAAAGGTGAATCATGGTATGCACTCACTAATAAGTGGATATTAACCTAGAAAACTGAAATACCCAAAACATAATCCACACATCAAATGAGGTACAAGAAGAAAGGAGGAGTGGCCCCTGGTTCTGGAAAGACTCAGTGAAGCAGTATTCGGCAAAACCAGAACGGGGAAGTGGGAAGGGGTGGGTGGGAGGACAGGGGAAGAGAAGGGGGCTTACGGGACTTTCGGGGAGTGGGGGGACTAGAAAAGGGAAATCATTTGAAATGTAAATAAATTATATCGAATAAAAAAAAAAAAGTCTCCCAACCAAAAAAAAAAAAAAAAAAGCCAAGACCAGATGGGTTTAGTGCAGAATTCTATTAGACCTTCAAAGAAGACCTAATAGCAATATTCATCAAACTATTACACATAATAGAAACATAAGAAACACTACCCAATTCATTCTATGAAGCCACAGTTACATTGAAACCAAAACCATACATAAACCCAACAAAGAAAGAGAACTTCAGACCAATTTCCCTTATGAATCAATAGAATAAAACGGCAAACAACAGATTGGGAAATATCTTTACCAATCCTAAATCCAATAGAAGCCTAATATCCAATATATACAAAGAACTCAAGAAGTTAGACTCCAAAACACCAAATAACCCTTTTTAAAAATAGGGTACAGAGCTAAACAAACAATTCTCAACTGAGGAATACCAAATGGCTGAGAAGCACCTGAAGAAATGTTCAACATCCTTAGTTCAAAAACCCTGAGATTCCACCTCACACCTGTCAGCATGGCTAAGAGCAAAAATCAGGTGACAGCCGATTCTGGTGAGGATGTAGAGAAAGAGGAACATTCCTCCAATGTTGGTGGGATTGCAAGGTGGTAAAACCATTCTTGAAATCAGTCTAGCAGTTCCTCAGAAAACTGGACATAGTGTTACCTGAGGACTCAGCTATACCACTTCTGGGCACATGACCAAAAGATGTTCCAAAATATAACAAAGACACATGCTCCACTATGTACATAGCAGCCTTATTTATAATAGCCAGAAGCTATAAACAACCCAGATGTCCTTCAACAGAAGAATAGATACTGAAAATGTGGTATATTTACACAATGGAATACTACTCAAGCATTAAAGACAATGACTTCATGAAATTCTTACGCAAATGGATGGAACTAGAAAATATCATCCTGTAGACAGCCACTTTGCTGAAGTTGTTTATCAGCTATAGGAATTCTCTAGTAGAGTTTTGGGGGTCACTTAAGTATACGATCATATCATCTGCAAATAGTGATAGTTTGACTTCTTCCTTTCCAATTTGTATCCCTTTGACTTCCTTATGTTGTCTAATTGCTCTAGCTAGGACTTCAAGAACTATATTGAAAAGATATGGAGAGAGGGAGCAGCCTTGTCTAGTCCCTGATTTTAGTGGGATTGCTTCAAGTTTCTCTCCATTTAGTTTGATGTTGGCTACCGGTTTGCTGTATATTGCTTTTACTATGTTTAGATATGGGCCTTGAATTCCTGTCCTTTCCAATACTTTTAGCATGAAAGGATGCTGAATTTTGTCAAATGCTTTTTCAGCATCTAATGAAATTATCATGTGGTTTTTTTTCTTTGAGTTTGTTTATGTAGTGGATAGCATTTATGGATTTCCTTATATTGAACCATCCCTGAATCCCTGGGATGAAGTCTACTTGATCATGGTGGATGATCGTTTTGATGTGTTCTTGGATTCGGTGGGCAAGAATTTTATTTAGTTTTGCATCGATATTCATAAGGGAAATTGGCCTGAAATTCTCTTTCATAAGGGAAATTGGCCTGAAATTCTCTTTCTTAGTTGGATATTTGTGTGGTTTTGGTATCAGTGTAATAGTGGCTTCGAAGAAGGAGTTGGGTAGTGTTCCTTCTGTTTCTATTTGGTGGAAAAGTTTGAAGAGTATTGGTGTTAAGTCTTCTTTGAAGGTCTGATAGAATTCTGCACTGAAACCATCTGGTCCTGTGCTTTTTTTTGGTTGGAAGGCTATCTATGACCCCTTCTATTTCTTTAGGGGTTATGGGACTGTTTAGATGGTCTATTTGATCCTGGTTTAATTTTGGTAATTGGTATCTGTCTAACAAAATGTCCATTTCCTCCAGATTCTACAGTTGTGTTGAGTACAGGTTTTTGTAGTAGGATCTGATGATTTTTTTAATTTCCTCGGTTTCTGTTGTAATATCTCCGTTTTCATTTCTAATTTTGTTAATTTGGATACTTTCTCTGTGCCCTTTGGTTAGTCTGGCTAAGGGTTTATCTATCTTGTTGATTTTTTCAAAGAACCAGCTTTTGGTCTTGTTGATTCTTTGTATGGTTCTCTTGGTTTCTACTTGATTGATTTCAGCCCTGAGTTTGATGATTTCCTGTCTTCTTCTCCTCCTGGGTAAATTAGCTTCTTCTTGTTCCAGGGCTTTCAGTTGTTCCGTTAATCTTCTAGTGTATGCTCTCTCAAATTTCTTTTTGGAGGCACTCAAAGCTATGAGTTTTCCTCTTAGCACTGCTTTCATTGTGTCACATAGATTTGTGTATGTTGTGCCTTCATTTTCATTTAATTCTAAGAAATCTTTGATTTCTTTATTTCTTCCTTGACCAAGGTATCATTGAGTAGAGTATTGTTCAGTTTCCATGTGTATGTGGGCTTTCTGTTGTTTTTACTGTTACTAAAGACCACTTTTACTCCATAGTGATCTGGTAGGCGGCATGGGATTATTTCAATCTTCTTATATTTGTTGAGGTCTGTCTTGTGACCAACTATATGATCTATTTTGGAGAAGGTACCATGAGGTGCTGAGAAAAAGGTATATTCTTTTGCTTTGGGATGAAAAGTTCTATATATATCTGTTAACTCCAATTGGTTCAAAGCTTCAATTAGTTTCATTGTCTCCCTGTTTAGTTTCTGTTTTCCTGATCAGTCCATTGGTGAGAGTGGAGTGTTGAAGTCACCCACAATTATTGTGTTAGGTGCAATGTGTACTTTGAGCTTTAGTAAAGTTTCTTTTATGAATGAGGGCGCCCTTGTGTTTGGGGCATATATGTTCAGGATTGAGAGTTCTTCTTGTTGGATTCTTCCTTTGACCAGCAAGTAGTGACCTTCCATCTCTCTTTTGATGATATTAGGTTGGAAGTCAATTTTATCTGAAATTAGAATGGCAACTCTGGCTTGTTTCCTGGGACGATTTAGTAGCCTTTATATATTCAAAGGATAAGCATACTGAGAAAGAAATTAGGGAAATGACCCCCTTCACAATAGCTACAAACAGCATAAAGTATCTTGGGGTGACTCTAACCAAACAAGTGAAAGACCTATATGACAAGAACTTCAGATCTCTGAAGAAGGAAATCGAAGAAGATCTCAGAAAATGGAAAAACCTTCCATGCTCATGGATTGGCAGGATTAATATAGTTAAAATGGCCATCTTGCCAAAGGCAATCTACAGATTCAATGCTATCCCTATAAAAATCCCAACCCAGTTCTTCATAGAGCTAGAAAGAGCAATTCTCAAATTCATCTGGAATAACAAAAATCCCAGGATAGCTAAAACTATTCTCAACAGTAAAAGAACTTCTGGCAGATTCAGTATCCCAGACTTTAAACTCTACTACAGAGCAATAGTGATAAAAAACTGCATGGTATTGGTACAATGTCAGGCAAGCGGATCAATGGAATAGGATTGAAGACCCAGAAATAAACCAACACACCTATGGTCACTTGGTCTTTGACAAAGTAGCTGAAAGCATTCAGTGGAAAAAAGATAGTCTTTTCAACAAATGGTGCTGGTTCAATTGGAGGTCAGCATGCAGAAGAATGTGCATCGATCCATTCTTATCTCCTTGTACCAAGCTCAACTCCAGATGGATCAAGGACCTCCACATAAAACCTGACACACTGAAACTAATCTATAAGAGACTGGAGAAGACCCTGGAGGACATGGGCACAGGGGAAAAGTTCCTGAATAGAACACCAATAGCTTATGCTCTAAGATCAAGAATTGACAAATGGGACCTCATAAAACTACAAAGTTCGTGTAAGGCAAAGGACAACGTCAAAAGGACAAAACGTCAACCAACAGACTGGGAAAGGATCTTCACCAACCCTAAATCCGACAGAGGGCTAATATCTAATATATACAAAGAACTCAAGAAAGTAGAACCCACAGAAACAAATAACCCCATTAAAAAGTGGGGTACGGAGCTAAACAAAGAATTTTCACATGAAGAACTTCGGAGGGCTGAGAAACACCTTAAGAAATGTTCAACACCATTTATCATTAGGGAAATGCAAATCAAAACAACCCTGAGATTTCACCTCACACCAGTCAGAATGGCTAAGGTCAAAAACTCAGGAGACAGCAGGTGTTGGCGAGGATGTAGAGAAAGAAGAACACTCCTCTACTGCTGGTGGGATTGCAAGATGGTGCAACCACTTTGGAAATCAGTCTGGCGGTTCCTCAGAAAACTGGGCATGTCACTTCCTGAGGACCCTGTTATACCACTCCTGGGCATATATCCAGAGGATTCTTCAGCATGCAATAAGGACACATGCTCCACTATGTTCATAGGAGCCCTATTTGTAGTAGCCAGAAGCTGGAAAGAACCTAGGTGTCCTTCAACGGAGGAATGGATACAAAAAAATGTGGTATATTTACACAATGGAGTACTATTCAGCCATTAGAAACAATGAATTCATGAAATTCTTAGACAAATGGATGGAGCTGGAGAACATCATACTAAGTGAGGTAACCCAGTCTCAAAAGATCAATCATGTTATGCACTCACTGATAAGTGGATATTAGCCTAGAAACTTTGAATACCCAGGACATAATCCACAAATTAAATGATGTCCAAAAAGAATGGAGGAGTGGCCCCTGGTTCTGGAAAGACTCAGTGCAAGAGTATAGGGGAATTCCAGAACAGGGAAATGGGAAGGGGTGGATGGAAGAACAAGGGGATTGAAGAGGGCTTATGGGACTTGAGGGGAGTGGAGACCCAGAAAAGGGGAAATCATTTGAAATGTAAATAAAAATATATCAATAAAAAGAAAATATCCAATTAAAAAAAAGAAGAAAATATCATCCTAAGTGAGATAACCCAGACACAAAAGAACACACATGATATGAATTCACTGGTAAGTGGATATTAGCCCAAAAGCTCTGAACACCCAAGATACAATTCACAGACCAAATGAAGCTCAAGAAGAAGAAAGACCAAAGTGTGGATACTTTGCTCCTTCTCAGAAGGGAGAACAATATACCCATTGCAGGAGATTCAGAAACAAAGTGTATAGCTGAGACCGAAGGAAAAGCCATTCAGAGACTGCCCTACCTGGGGATTCATCCCACAAACAGTTACCAAGCCCAGACACTATTATGGATACCAAGAAGTGCCTGGTGACAGCTGCCTGATATAACTGTTTCCTGAGAGGATCTGACAGAGCCTTATTAATACAGAGGTGGATGCTTGCAACCAACCATTGGATTTAGCACAGGGTCCCCAATGAAGGACTTAGAGAAAGGACTGAAGGAGATGAAGGAGTTTGCAGCCCCCAAGAGCAGGAACAACAATAGGAACCAACTAGACTCCCCAGAGTTCCCAGGAACTCAACCACCAACAGAAGAGTACACATGGAGGGACCCATGGCTCCAGGCGCATAAGTAGCAGAGGATGGCCTTGTGGGACATCAGTGAGAGGAGAGACCCTTGGACTTGAGAAGGCTTGATGCCCCAGTGTTGGTGAAATGCCAGGATTAGGAAGTGGGAATGGGTGGGTGAGTAAAGGGAACACCCTCATACAAGCAGGGGAAGCGGGGATGGAATAGGGGGGCTTTCAGATGGGAAACCAGGAAAGGGTTTGAAATGTAAATAAAGAAAATATCTAATAAAAAATTGAAATTGGTAGGGGGAAATCACATGCTCAGATCTTTTTTTTTTTTTTACAGAGGAATGTTATGAGTTTGTAGGTTCCTTGAAGAGATTGAAAACAAAATCTATCTCCATAGAAAACGACTTCTCTTTTCTTATTTTTATTTTCTGTGTATGCATGTTTGCCTGTGTGTCTATATGCATACCCTGTGTGTGCAGTACCTGAAGAAGCTGGGTCACCTGAAAATGGGGTTATAGACTATGATCAGATGCTGTGTAGGGACTGGAATGCTATGCAAAAGTTGCCAATGTTTTAATCTCCAAACCATGACTCTAGCCCCCAAAACGACCCTGCTCAATACTGTGCCACATGCCTGTCAGTGTGCTTTCCAAAGCAGCTGTGTGCTTGAGATCCCTTCTAATAGATCTTCTAATAGATCCCTTCTAATACCCTTTCTCTCATTCAGGGTCATACATGACTAACATGTGTCATACATGACTAGCACGCCTTGGAAACAACCAGAGCTGTGGTTGTTTCTGATGTGGTGCCCTAAATCATTCCCATCTTATATTTCATATATTTTCCCCCCAAAGATTCATTCCATCTGAACGAAGATTCAGTCTGTTCGTTGAGAAAGGGGGCTCATTCCATGGCGTGTGGAAGGCACACCTTATTGTGTGTTTCTGAACATGTACACCAGGGAATCAAGAGAAATGGAAAAAAATGTAAAAAAAAAAAAAAAAAAAAAAAAAAAAGAAAAAGAGAAAAGTCTGTAAAACTAAAGAGATTTTTATTTTAGCTTGTGCTTTTCCTCCTCTGGGAAATTAGAAATGCTGAGAAAGTAATATTATGACTTTTTTTCCCCCTGTAAGCACTGTAGCATTTCTAATTAGCACCTTTTCTCTTATGCAGAGTTTGTAAACTACAGTGACATTCAGGGACATGCGATTGCATCTTGTTTTTAAACCACAGGTGGATAACAAGGTTCTACGCCACTGAAGAGGCAGGGGGTGGGGCTGCAGCGTGGATTCCTAGCTTGAATTTACTGTCACGAGGAAACAAACAGTCCTTCATAGACTGAAGAACCAAGCAGATTTGAAAACCTGCCGGCAGCTGCATGTTGCTGTGTGAGCAGCGCTCAGTACCCCTCATTTTTATGAGCGTATCTCCCGCGTCCACATGAGCCCCTAAGAAGTCTCGCTGGAAACCCCTCCCGTGGCATTCTTCTGCGTTTGTCCTCCGGCTTGTGCTCAATGGTGGTAAATGGATTAGCTCAGCGGCCTCTGATAGCATGATGGATGGAGTCAGAAGAGCAGTTTCCTAAACACCCTTTCGTTACATGATGGATGTTTCCAGTGTCATCTCTTCCCCTGGGGCCCTTTGTGTGTAAAATCTCCCTTCTGAAAGGGGTTTTCATTGCACACTATTAGGCCAGAGTGGATTTATGATATCTCCTCATGCAGGCAGCCTTTCTGTCATTCGGTAGGTAAAGTCCACTCTGGTATTCTGTAAGAATAACATGCTAGGGCCTTGATCACAAGCCTCTCTATTGGCATTTTAAAGTGGGTAACCTAATTAAATACACCAAATTAATAACTTTATCCTAAGCCGACCAAAGCATAGCTAAAACTTATCACCAATCGAAAGGAGCATTTTTCTTCTGAGACATTCAGAGAGATCTCATGGACTCCTTTGGTACCTTCAGTGTCTTCATTGACAATCTTGTCTGGTTCTACCACCAGCCTCTGCTGAGGTCAGATAATACAGTTGATTTCACTAGTCGCTGTCATTTACTCTCCCTGACCTCCCTCATTAGCAGCTCTGCCTTAGCAGCTCTGCCTCTGTGATGGATGCAAAAGAATTTGCCAAGGTCCATGAATAAAGACACCAAACTTTCCAGAGAGGAAGGTTCTTGTAAGTAACCAAGGGTGTGTGGTATTTGAAACTGGTTACATTGTAACCATTGCAGTTCAGCTGAACCAGTTTTGTAAAACCTTGCTCCCATCTTTCTTAAGAAATGGAATTTGTAGAGAGAATTGGGAGCTCTTTAGTTGGCTTCCCCTCACCATTACATTTCTCAATACCTGAGAAAATGAACTTCTAAGGCTGAGAGTTTGGGGATTTTAGTCTGTGGTCATTGGCTCTCTGGCTTTATTATACCCGTGTCATCAGTCTTGCCAGGATCATATGGTGTCCTGGTAATGATCATGTGGTATTCTGGTAATTATTATTCTGGGGGTTGCTATGTACCCTTGTTGCCTTTAAATATTAGGGGTGCTACCCCACTCTGACCATATTGTTCCCAAATAAAAGACACAGAAACCTTTGGATTAATAATGAGCTTAAGAGCACTAGAGCTGGGCAGAGACCCACCCTCTATGCTATTTTGCTACCTCCCTGAGGCGAGCCCAGAGCTATCACTTGCCATGTTCCGCTTGGGCCCCTCCTACTCCATCGAGCCAGTTCTCATGGTCATGCGCTCAAGATCTAGCTACTCCGTGGTGACTTCCTTCATTCCTCCTTCTCGCTCTCCTCCTTGGCCCTGCTTCAGATCTCAAGCCTGGTAAACCTTTGTGCCGCCCCCTCCTCCCTTCTGCTCAGCTCAGGTTGTTGGCACCTTTATTAACCAATCAGGGATAATTTGGTGGGAGGGGTCAAGGTTTGCATCCCATCATTTGGTGTACATGAGGATCTCCTCATCAGGGGGCAAGTGGTTTTTGGGAGCCAGTATTTATTTAGCATTTTAATATACAGTAGCACCAGACCAACCTCCTACAACATGGTAACCAATCTGCTCCCTTTATGTCATCCAGGGGCTCAAACTAAGCACAAAAGGGGGTATTGAATCACATCATCTGCAAGGTCTTACCACCAGTGACTTATCCCTTTCAGTGGGACCCTTGCCCTAACAGTTGCAAAACATTTTAATAGTTGTCTGGATTGGGGACTAAGCCTCCAAGCAGTGGGCTTTTGGGAGACATTCCACACAGAGAACAGAACAACTCTAATTTGACGCTTGAGGGTTGGTAAATCTAGCTTCCAGTTGCTGGCTCTGTTTATTTATTTAAAATGCTCTTTGACGATATCAGGCTACATGTTTTCTTAAACTCATACAGCAACCTCTCTTAGTTCCGCCATTCTGTCTACCCTTCCTGCTCCTTCTAAATCCCTCTCCCATATCCATGTCTTTTTATTTTGCTTTGTGACTCACTGGCTTGAATCAAGATTGTTTCTATAACCATGCCGCATCCATTGGAGGCTGGTGAGCTCACCATAAAGTACACAACCTAGGGCACCGACTGCTTGTCCTTTAGAATCTATCAAGAGGCACTGGTTCATAGCAAGGGGAAGGGCACAGGAGCCCTGCATCCACCCATGATGGAGTGTCTTATGCTGATGTGATGCTGATAATCTAAGATGCTATGAGTTCATGATTGCATTGACTGTGTCAAGCCTAGAAAAGAGCATTTTCTATCTTTTTCTCCCCATCCTGTGGGTCTTACATTCTTTTAAAGACCTGGTCATCCATGTCCCCTGAGTTAAAGGGGATGGTATAAGTGTCTTATTTAGGGTGGAGCACTCAAATGTCAAGTAACTTTTTCTTAGCACCTTGAGTTTCTTGCTCAGCCATGTATCTTGGCATTTTCTGATGTTCAGTGCAAAGAAAGTTTCTCAGATAAAGGGTGAGTGTCTCATTTGCCTCTGGGTATAAACCTAGGTATTTAGGAAAGCAGTTTGACACCATGACAATGCAGTTGAAGCTTTTGAAGGACAACTGTTTTTCATGAATACAACAGCATTTGTCCCCATTGCCAGGGAAGGGCACAAAGGTGTCAGAATGAAGAATGTAGGTAAGTGCACCTTGAAGTAGCTCCCTCCATAAGTTTCCTTCACAAATAGTGAAAGGGGAAAAAAAGACTCCAGCTTTTAAATCTCCGCCTCTGGATCAGGAACAGCCTGGGCCACAGCTGCGCCCTGTCTCCAGACAGTGCAGGAGGCCAGCTGTGCACCTGGAGGCCAGCTGGGAGGAGGTAGCTTGCACTGGTGAATCCAGACCTGCAGAGCAGGGGATCCAGTCTGGAGGCCTCTGGCAGGAGCCTTCTGGTCTCTGCCTCTGGATCAGGAACAGCCTGGGCCACGATGCCCTGTCTCCAGGCAGTGCAGGAGGCCAGCTGTGTGCCCGGAGGCCAGATAGGAAAAGGCAGCTTGCACTGGCATTGACAACAAGACCAACTAACACCAGTGAGACCTAGATGGCAAAAGGCAGATGTAGGAACGTTACTAACAGAAATCAAGGCAATATGGCAGCATCTGAACCCAATTCTCCATTCATAGCAAGTCCTAGATACCCCAACACACCAGAAAAACAAGATTTGGACTTAAAATCACTGGTCATGATGCTGTTACAGGGACACATGAAGGACATAAATAAATCTCTTAAAGAAATTCAGGAGAAAATGGATCAAAAGATAAAAGGCCTTACAAGGGAAACACAAAAACCATTGAAAGAAATTAAGGAGAATATGGGTCAAAAGATAGAAGCCAATAAGGAGGAAACACAACAATCACTTAAAGAAATACAGAATTTGGTCAACAGGCTGAGGTCTTGAAAGAGGAAACAGAAAAATCTCTTATAGAATTACAGGAAAACACAAACAAGCAAGTGAAGGAGCTGAGCAAAACCATCCAGGATCTAAAAACAGAAGTAGAAACAACTACGAAATTGCAAAGGGAGACAACTTTGGAGATAGAAAACCTTGGGAAGAAATCAGGGGCCATAGATGAAAATATCAACAACAGAATACAAGAGATAGAAGAAAGAATCTCAGATGCTGAAGATACCATAGAAACCATGGACTCAACATTCAAAGAAAATGCAAAATGCAAAAAGCTGTAACCCAAAACATCCAGGAAATCCAGGAAACAATAAGAAGACCAAACCTAAGATGAGAGTGAAGATTTACAACTTAAAGGGCCAGCAAATATCTTCAATAAAATTATGGAAGAAAACTTCCCTAACCTAAAGAGAGATGCTCATGAATATAAAAGAAGCCTACAGAACTCCAAACAGACTGGACCAAAACAGAAATACCTCCTGTCACATAATAATCAAAACCTCAAATGTACTAAATAAAGAAAGAATATTAAAGGCAGTATGAGAAAAAGGCCAAGTAACATATAAAGGAAAACCTATCAGAATCACACCAGACTTCTCACCAGAGACCATGAAAGCTAGAAGATCCTGGGCAGATCTCATGCAGACTCTTAAGAGAACACAAATGTCAGCCAAAACTACTATACCCAGCAAAACTCTCAATCACCATAGATGGAGAAACCAAGATATTCCATGACAAAACCAAGTTTACTCAATATCTTTCCACAAACCCAGCCCTACTAAGGATAATAGGGGAAAACACCAATACAAGGAGGGAAACTTCACCCTGGAAAATGCAAAATAGTAACCTTCTTTCATCAAACCCAAAAAGAAGATAACCAATCAAATATAAAACATAACATCAAAAATGAAAGGAAGTAATAATCACTATTCCTTAATATCTCTTAACATCAATGGACTCAATTCCCCAATAAAAAGACATAGACTAAGAGACTGGATACATAAACAGAACCCTACATTTTGCTGCATACAGGAAACATAACTCAGTGTCAAAGACAAACACTACCTTAGAATAAAAGGCTGGAAGACAATATTACAACCAAATGGTCTCAGGAAACAAGCCGGAGTAGCTATTCTAATATCAGATAAAATTGACTTTCAATCTAAAGTCATCAAAAGAGATACTGAGAGACACTTCTTACTGGTCAAAGGAAAAATACACCAAGAAGAACTCTCAATTCTGAACATCTATGCTCCAAATTCAAGGGTGCCCTCATTCATAAAAGAAACTTTACTAAAGCTCAAAGCACACATTGAACCTAACACAGTAATTGTGGGTGACTTCAACACTGCACTTTCCTCAATGGACTGATCAGGAAAACAGAAACTAAACAGGGACACAGTGAAACTAATTGAAGCCTTGGACCAATTAGATTTAACAGATATATATATAGACCATTTCATCCTAAAGCAAAAGAATATACCTTTTTCTCAGCACCCCATTTTACCTTCTCCAAAATCGATCATATAATTGGTCACAAGACCTCAACAAATATAAGAGGATTGAACTAATCCCATGCCTCCTATCAGATTACTATGGAATAAAAGTGGTCTTCAATAGCAACAAAAACAACAGAAAGCCCACATACACATGAAAACTGAGCAATACTCTACTCATGATACCTTGTTCAAGGAAGAAATAAAGAAAGAAATCAGAGACTTTTTAGAATTTAATGAAAATGAAGCACAACATACCCAAATCTATGGGACACAATGAAAGCAGTGTTAAGAGGAAAACTCATAGCCCTGAGTGCCTCCAAAAAGAAAATGGAGAGCGCATACACTAGCAGCTTAAGGACACACCTGGCTAATTCACCCAGGAGGAGTAGAAGGCAGGAAATCATCAAACTCAGGGCTGAAATCAATCAAGTAGAAACAAAGAGAATCAACAAAACCAGGAACTGGTTCTTTGAGAAAATCAACAAGACAGATAAACCCTTAGCTAGACTAACCAAATGGCACAGAGACAGTATACAGATTAACAAAATTAGAAATGAAAAGGGAGATATAACAACAGAAACTGAGGAAATTAAAAAAAAATCATCAAATCCTACTACAAAAGCCTATACTCAACACAACTGGAGAATCTGGAGGAAATGGACAGTTTCCTAGACAGATATCAAACACCAAAATTAAATCAGGATCAAATAGATCAGCTAAACAGTCCCATAACCCCTAAAGAAATAAAAGGGGTCATAGAAAGTCTCCCAACCAAAAAAGCATGGGACCAGATGACTTCAGTGCAGAATTCTATCAGACCTTCAAAGAAGACCCAACACCAATACTCATCAAACTACTCCACAAAATAGAAGGAACACTACCCAACTTGTTCTCTGAAGCCACAATTACGCTGATACTAAAACCACACAAAAATCTAACAAAGAAAGAGAACTTCAGGCCAATTTCCCTTATGAATATCAATGCAAAAATACTCAATAAAATTCTTGCCAACCGAATCCAAGAACACATCAAAATGATCATCCACCATGATCAAGTAGGCTTCATCCCAGGGTTGCAGGGATGGTTCAATATAAGGAAATCCATCAATGCAATCCATTACATAAACAAACTCAAAGAAAAAAACCATATGATCATCTCATTAGATGCAGAAAAAGCATTTGACAAAATTCAGCATCCTTTCATGCTAAAAGTATTGGAAAGAACAGGAATTCAAGGCCCATACCTAAACATATTTAAAGCAATATACAGCAAACCGGTAGCCAACATCAAACTAAATGGAGAGAAACTTGAAGCAATCCCACTAAAATCAGCGACTAGACAAGGCTGTCCTCTCTCTCCATATCTTTTCAATATAGTACTTGAAGTTCTAGCTAGAGCAATTAGACAACATAAGGAGGTCAATGGGATACAAATTGAAAAGGAAGAAGTCAAATTATCACTATTTGCAAATGATATGATAGTCTACTTAAGTGACCCAAAAACCTCCACCAGAGAACTCCTACAGCTGATCAACAACTTCAGCAAAGTGGCTGGTTATAAAACCAACTCAAGCAAATCAGTTGCCTTCCTATACTCAAAGGATAAGCAGGCTGAGAAAGAAGTTAGGGAAATGACACCCTTCACAATAGCCACAAACAATATAAAATATCTTGGTGTGACTCTAACCAAACAAGTGAAAGAACTTCAGGTCTCTGAAGAAGGAAATGGAAGAAGACCTCAGAAAATGGAAAAATCTTCCATTTCCATTGGCAGGATTAATATAGTTAAAATGGCCATCTTGACAAAAGCAATATACAGATTCAATGCAATCCCCATCAAAATCCCAACTCAGTTCTTCACAGAGTTAGAAAAGGCAATTCTCAAATTCATCTGGAATAACAAAAAACCAGGATAGCTAAAACTATTCTCAACAGTAAAAGAACTTCTGGGGAATCAGTTTCCCAGACCTCAAGTAATACTACAGAGCAATAGTGTTAAAAACTGCATGGTATTGGCACACTGATGGGCAAGTAGACCAGTGGAATAGAATTGAAGACCCAGAAATGAATCCACACACCTATGGTCACTTGATCTTCGACAAAGGAGCTGAAAACATCCAGTGGAAAAAAGATAGCCTTTTCAACAAATGGTGCTGGTTCAACTGGAGGTCAGCATGCAAAAGATAGACGGCTAATATCCAATATATACAAAGAACTCAAGAAGTTAGACCCCAGGGAAGCAAATAACCCTATTAAAAATGGAGTACAGATCTAAACAAAGAATTTTCACCTGAAGAAATTCAGATGGCTGAGAAGCACCTTAAGAAATGCTCAACATCATTAGTAATTAGGGAAATGCAAATCAAAACAACCCTGAGATTTCACCTCACACCAGTCAGAATGGCTAAGGTTAAAAATTCAGAAGATAGCAGGTGTTGGAGAGGATGTGGAGAAAGAGGAACACTCCTCCACTGTTAGTGGGATTGCAAGATGGTACAACCACTATGGAGATCAGTCTGGCGGTTCCTCAGAAAACTGGACATGACACTTCCGGAGGACCCCACTATACCTCTCCTGGGCATATACCCAGAGGATTCCCTGGCATGCAATAAGAACACATGTTCCATTATGTTCATAGCAGCCTTATTTATAATAGCCAGAAGCTGGAAAGAACCCAGATGTCCCTCAAAGGAGGAATGGATACAGAAAATGTGGTATATCTACATAATGGAATACTACTCAGCAATTAAAAACAATGAGTTCACGAAATTTTTAGGCAAATGGTTGGAACTGGAAAATATCATCCTAAGTGAGGTAACCCAATCACGAAAGAATACACATGGAATGCAATCTCTGATAAGTGGATATCAATTAGCCCAGAAGCTCTGTGTACCCAAGGCACAATTAGCATAACAAATGACTCCCATAAAGAAGGAAGAAGAGGGCCCTGATCCTGGAAAGGCTTGATCTAGCATTGTAGGGGAGTACCAGGACAGAGAAAAAGAAGGGAGGTGATTGGAGAATGGGTGGAGGGAAGAAGGCTTATGGGACATAGAGGGAGAGGGGAACTAGGAAAGGGGAAATCATTTGGAATGTAAACAAAGAATATAGAAAAGAAAAAAAGAAAATAAATAAATAAATAAATAAATAAATAAATGGGACTCCTCTGTGAGGACAGAAGTGATAGTTCTGAGTGTCACTAAAAGACTCAATTTTTTTTTTACCTTTAGACTGTAAAAATTTACATAATTTGCTGTTGCTGTAAAGTTCTTCAGACTAAAGGCAGTCACAGAGAAAGGGATGTTGTATTCAGTCACCAGCCAAGACCTGTGAGCCCTAAGGGCTTTGTCTTCCTCCTGGCACAGAGACAAGGAATGAGTCTATATTATTTCTCTGGCAGAGCAGTCATGTGAGCAGCAGACACTCACATCAGTCCATTTAGTGTCCATTCCCAACTTATGAGGCAAATCTCCTCCAGACCCAACTGGGTGCCACTGAGGGAGCAGAGGAAGAACAAATCCCTAACTGAGCAAGTTTACCATCCATGCTGGTACAAGAAATGACTGGAGTGACCTGGATGAAGTCTGGGGTTGATTTGAGGTGGGTGGGGTGAGCCCACCCTTTAGCCACTGAGCCGTCTCTGCAGACCAGGAAGCATGTGCTTTTTGACAGGCACTGTAAAGTCAGAACACACTGAGGTGTGGAATACCTGAGTCCTTTGTGCTGGAAGTAACTGAAATTTCAGGTGGTAAAGTAAAGTAAGATAATTGGTTCTTTTAGGAAGAATATGAATATACAATATGGGGGAGAAAGGCGGTATCCAAAGATTTATGAGAAAATGTATTCAAATGCCTGCTGTTTTTATAAATGGCAAAGCTTTGCTAAGATCTTAAAGCAACAAGATCTGGGATTGCTAATCAGTGGGAAATGTTATGTTCTGGACAAGCTTCAGAAGCAGGTTGTAGCAATGCTAATTCCCCTGGCTTACAGAACAGTTTAATCCAAATCAAGCTTGGATTTCTGTGGAAGGGAAAGGAAAGGGAAGGAAAGGGAAGGGAAGGGAAGAAAAAGGAAGGGAAACAAAGGGAAGGGAAGGGAAGGAGAAAGGAGAAAGGAGAAAGGAGAAAGGAAAGGAAAGGAAAGGAAAGGGGTAAGGGAAAAGAAGGGGAGGGGAAGGGAAGGGAAGAGTAAGGGAAGGAAAGGGAAGGGAAGGAAGCACATTAACTTTGGAATAGAGAAAAATGAAGACAAAGAGTATTGAACTCTAGAATATTAACATGCCCAAGTTCCCGTGTGCCTGACTTATTTCCTGTCTAAGTTACAAGGTTCTGTCACCCATCAGCTACCCAGGCAAAGGACTGAGGAAACTCAGGTAGAGGCCATCTGCTGCAGGAAACCTATGGCTTCCAAATAGAGAATTGTCAGAGGCAAAGCCATATCTGTACTAGATTCCCAAGGTCAGAGTTGACAGAATATTATTAATTCAACTTGTACCCTGGGAAATGTGAGTCTACAACCTTCTTTTGGTAGAAAGTCAAGTGTGGGATAACACCTTTTTGAAATTAGTTTCCCTGCTGGATTTAGTAATTAGAATCTTTGTTTCTCAACACAATGGACTAGCACACATTATAACAGCATGCCGTTTTTTTTAAAAAAAAAAAATCCTAATTCACAAATGAAAAGCATCTGAGGTTTCTTATTGTTGTCTTAAATGGCTGCTTTTTTTGTGTATCCTGATAGCTTTTGTTTTCTGAAAACTAAGGAATAGACTAAAATGAAATACAACCCAAAATTTTACTTTAAATGAACCCTAGTTCACATATTTTTATCAAGTTAATGCCATCTGACACAAAAGGGGTGAAAGTTAAAATATTCTGGAAGGCAATGTTAGTCTCTAGTGTCTCTGTTATTAGAAGGTACCAATACCTCAAGTATTATTTTATACCATAAATCCATTTTTCTGTGTAAAAGATTAAAACCCTTTGACAAGGCTCAGATAAACTATTTTATTCTCCAGTCATGGTATGGAAACTATTGCAGAATACTGAAGAAATTGTTCACAGCTAAGTACGCAGAATTGTGCGGAATGACTTGTCAAACTCAGCACCACGGTGAATAACAATACCAAATTATCTTCATCACCAACCCTTTCAGTTTTATTTCATGAGTGTGTGAAAAATTAAAATCACAAAGGGTTTTTTTTTTTCAAAGGAGAAGCATCTTGGTCGGTTCTGTTTGTCTGCGGGCCCTAGCCATGGTTGATCATGTGAAATTAGGGTTCATTATTACAGTTAGCGGTAGTGAATGAGACAGAGTCCGCAGGAAATTTGGAACAGAATGAGCTACTGTACATGAAAATACTTTCCAGGGAATGCCACAATGTCTCCACAAACAGTCCTGCTTCCTATTATCCTTTCATTTTAACCTACCCTCAGCTCCTCTCCCTGACATACACAGCGGCCTCAAGTCCCCTGTCTTTGCTCAACATCTTCCTTCTAAGGATTTTTCTTAGTCTTGTAGTAAACATCCTTGCCCCCCAGTAAATTCAAGCTCAGAGAGGTTAGCCTCCGGCACCACAGCTGACCTAGCAGCACCTCGGAGTGAGCTGAGGTTCTCAGGAACCCACAGTGGCTTGCTGCTGCTTCCTGTTGGTGCTGGCGCCCTTATCTCAGTCAAGTCTGTCTTGTTCTTGTTCCCCTCCTACCTCCATCTTTGCCTTTTACTAACTCAGTTCCTATGTCTACCAGCAAGCTTATTTTCTATCACCACGAGATGTGTTTCTGATGTATCTGCTTTCTCATACTGCAGCCCCAACCTTCCTTCCTAAACACAGGCAGTCACTAATAGCTGGCCACAAAGCTACATTCATTAATGCAACGGGTAAGTCAGAGTCTGTCTCTTCCCAAGCTTCGTGACAACAAATAATGCCAAAAAAGGCTTTTGTGTGCCATGAAATGAACATTTACTGACTCTGATACTGAAGTTAAAACCCTCATGTCCTCTTTGTCCAAGCCCAAACAAGGAAGTTCTTGCCCCAGAGTAAGATTATTCACTGCAAAGGGATTGCATTTATCCCATTTTTCTGTCTACATCACTGAAGCCATGAAACCTCCTCAAGAGCTAATCTGATTAGTGTTCTTAGCTTCATCTCAGCTCAACGAATATTTAGTGTTTGCTACATGAAAGACACTATGGTGGCCAAACTAGAGAATTGCATAATGCCTAAGAATAGCTTCTGCTATTCATGAATTTAAAACAGGGGCAGGCAAGATGGCTCAGGAGGCACAGACACTTGCTGCAGGAGCCTGGTATCCTGAGTGTAATTCCCAGAATGTATACAAAGGCAGAAGGAGAGAATGAACTCCACTAATCTGTCCTCCGAGTGCCACACACTGTACACGCATGCCTGTGTACACATAATGGATGGATACACACAATGTACACAGAGTAATAAATAGATAAATATGAAATAAGATGGCAAAAGCCATGTAAAGGTAAATATTAGTTAATATATAACCCAGAGGGTGAGAGAGATTGTCTTAGTCAGGGTTTCTATTCCTGCACAAACATCGTGACCAAGAAGCAAAATGGGAAGGAAAGGGTTTATTGAGCTTACACTTCCACATAGCTGTTCATCACCAAAGGAAGTCAGGACTGGAACTCAAGCAGGTCAGGAAGCAGGAGCTGATGCAGAGGCCATGGGGAGGATGTTCCTTATTGGCTTGCTTGTGCCTTCAAGATCTGTTCTGGCCCGATCACGTATATACAACTTCCATTTGATAACAGACTGCTGCTGTGCACGTCCTACTTTATGACTTGGAGGGTCTGATAACACCCAGCTCATGATGGGCAGTTCAGGTCGCATAGTAACTTGGTGTCCTATTGTTAAACGTTCAGTTTCCACTAAGGCCCAATAGCAGGCCAAGGGAGAGTAGTTGTCTGCGGATGCTGGTAGAGTTTTGTTCCAAAATCCCAAAGGTCTCTTCTGTGATTCACCTACAGGGGCCCGCCAGAGGCTCCAAACAGCATCTCTATCTGCCACCGACACCTCAAGTACCATTGGGTCTGCTGGATCATATGGTCCAAGTGGTAGTGCAGCCTGCACAGCAGCCTGGACCTGTTGAAGAGCCTTCTCCTGTTCCAGGCCCCACACAAAGCTAGCAGCTTTCTGAGTTTCTGAATAGGCCTGAGTAACACACCCAAGTGAGGAATGTGCTGTCTCCAGAATCCAAATAGACCCACTAAACATTGTGCTTCTTTCGTGGTGGTAGGTGGGGCCAGGTGCAATAACTTATCTTTCACCTTAGAAGGAATATCTCTGCATGCCCCACACCACTGTACTCCTAAGAATTTCACTGAGGTAGATGGACCTTGAATTTTGGTTGGATTTATTTCCCATCTTCTGATCTGCATATGTGTTACCAATGAGTCCAAAGTGGTTGCTACTTCCTGTTCACTTGGTCCAATCAGCATAATGTCATCAATATAGTGCACCAATGTGATGTTTTGTGGAAGAGACAAAGGATCAAGATCCCTTCTAACTAAGTTATGACACAGGGCAGGAGAGTTAATATATCCTTGAGGCAAAACTGTAAATGTATACTGCTGGCCTTGCCAACTGAAAACAAACTGCTTCTGGTGGTCCTTATGGACAGGTACTGAGAAGAAGGCATTTGCCAGGTCAATAGCTATATACCAGGTTCTAGGAGATGTGTTAATTTGCTCAAGTAACGAAACTACATCTGGTACAGCAGCTGCAATTTAGTTAATGCCTGATTTAGTTTTCAATAATCAACTGTCATTCTCCATCTGTCTTCTGCACTGGCCAGATAGGAGAGTTAAAGGGAGCTGTGGTGGGAACCACGACCCCTGCATCTTTCGAGTCCTTGATTGTGGCAGTGATTTCTGCAATTCCTCCAGGAATACGATACTGTTTTTGATTCACTATTTTCATTGGCAGAGGCAACTCTAAAGGTTTCCATTTCACCTTTCCAACCATAATAGCCGTCACTCCACAGGTCAGGGAACCAATGTGAGAATTCTGCCAATTTCTGAGTATATCTATCTCAGTGGGCCCACGAACATGGAATTCGCTGGTCTTACCATGTTCCCTGTCATCCTGAAGCAGCTGGTCTGATGAAATGGCCTTTTGAAGACACAGTTAAAGTGCCAATTAGTTGGCAACAGCATGGAGGACAGGGGAAGAGTTCTTCAGAAGGCAGTATATGCTTTGAATCAGTGTTCAATATAGGGTACAGTTTCTCCCATAGCCAGGATCCATGGGTCCAGGAATCAAGGAGTAGAAAAGGGAATAGTTCTACTCACTATCACTCCTAGTGACACTCTAGGAAAATTTTTGCTTCCTGTTGCCGTAACTTTAGGTTCTTCTGGCCTAGAAGTTTTGGTTCTAGAGGGGGGAGTAGGGGGGAGTGCTCCTATCAGGAGCCACAACAAACATTCCATTGAACTGGAAGCTCGGACTCCCTCCTCCCCCCCCCGCCCCCCCCCCCCCCCCCGTGGGCATTTTGGGCTTCTAATGCCCTTAAACCAACAGGCTAAGAAAGGAATAACAGTGTTAGGAGGGGTGATAGATCCAGATTACCATGGGGAAATTGGATTGCCTCTCCACAATAGAGGTGAGCTGGATTATGTCTGGAGTGCAGGAGCTCCCTTAGGGTGTCTCTTAGTACTACCATGTCCTGTGATTAAAGTCAATGGGAAACTACAACAGCCTAATCCAAGCAAGATGACAAAGGATGCAGACCCATCAGGAATGAAGGGATGGGTCAATCCTCCAGGAAAAGAGCCAAAACCTGCTGAGGTGCTTGCTGAAGGTGAAGGAAATACAGAATGGGTAGCAGAGGAAGGTAGTTATAAATACCAGCTAAGGCCACGTAACCAGTTGCAGAAACGAGGATTATAAGTAATATGATGTCTTATTTTCTTAAGGATACATTTGTCCAATCCTTCTTCCTTCTAAAGAAATTCGTCCAATTTCTTTAACATCAATTTATATTGAGACACTAAAAGAATGCTCCCAAGGGACATTGCCCCATTGTAAATTTACAAATGAGTTTGCAATTATACGAGGAATAGTTATATCAAGTTAGGCATATACATGACCTTGTTATTGTTTCATGTGGGCATGAGATATTATTTGTGTCAAGTTGACAAGGGGTGGATTGTAGTAGCTATTCCTGGTTGTCAACTTGACTATATCTGGAATGAACTACAATCAAGAATTGGAAGGCTCACCTATGATCCTAATCTGGAGGCTCAGAGATACAAGTTTCTGACCTGGATCTTGGCATAGAGATCTTGAAGCATAGTGGCTATGAATTCCAGAAGATTAAGACAAGGAGATCTTTGAGTTCAAGGTCATCTGGGATTAAAGGCGCAGTGGCACATGCCTTTAATATGGGCCACGCCTTCTGCTGGAGACCTATATAAGGACTTTAGAAGAAGGAAGACTCACTCTTCCTTGCCTGCTTGCCTCATGGGACTGAGAAACTGCTAGATCCTTGGACTTCCATCCACAGCTTCAGCTGACCATTGTTGTTAACTATATATAGAGACTGCCCATACATTCTGTGACTCTAGAGAACACTGACTAATAGAGAGATAAAACAAAATTTACTTTGAACACTGCACCTAATGATTTGCAGAGAAAGGAAGATTTGCATTGGCCTTAAAAGATTTGCAGGACTGAGGAAGACCAGGCAGTCTGGGCTGCGGACAGCTGCAGCTCTCCCGGCTTCACATGCCTCAAGGGTGAGTCTGTCTCCACCTGAGGCAGGATCAGGCTCCTGGACAACCCATTCTGCATCCATCCTCAAGTCTTCTATGGCTTGGTTTATTGGATATTCCTGGTAAATATTTGTACAATTAATGAATTCATAGAGATTAGGATGCTTAAAAGCATACAATGCGTCTCAAATATGGAGCAGAAGTTGTTGAACAGAGTTTCTCTGATGGATAGTTTATGTCAACTTGACACAAGCTAAAGTCATCTGAAGAGGGAATCTCAATTAAGAAAATGCCTCCATAAGATCTGACTGTAGGCAAGCCTGTAGGAGCCATTCTTAGTTAGTGATTGATAGGGAAGGCCTGGACAATTGTAAGTGGTGATCCTGGACTGGTGGTTCTGGATTCTATAAGAACACATTTGTATTGTGGGTATTTGGAGTTTTGGGCTAATATCCACTTATCAGCGAGTTTATATCATGTGTGTTCTTTTGTAACTGGGTTACCTCACTCAGGATGATATTTTCTAGGACCATTCATTTGCCTAAGAATGTCATGAAGTCATTGTTTTTAATAGCTTCATTATGTAAATGTACCACATTTTCTGTATCCGTTCCTCTGTTGAGGGACATATGGGCTATTGCCAGCTTCTGGCTATTATAAATAAGACTGCTATAAACTTATATGTTGGAGCATCTTTTGGTTATATGCCCAGGAGTGGTATGGCTGGATCCTCACGTCCAATGTTCAGAGGAACCACCAGATTTCCAGAGTGGTTGTACCAGCTTGCATCCCTACCAGCAATGGAGGAGTGTTCCTCTTTCTCCTCATTCTTACCAGCATCTGCTATCACCTGAGTTTTTGCTCTTAGCCATTCTAATTGGTATGAGGTGGGTTGTTTTGCTTTGTATTTCCCTGATGACTAAGATGTTGAACATTTCTTTAGGTGCTTCTTGGCCATTCGAGATTCCTCGGTTGAGAAGTCTTTATTTAGCTCTGTACCCCATTTTTAATAGGGTTATTTGGTTCTCTGGAGTCTAAGTTCTTGAATTCTTTGTATACACTGGATATTAGCCCTCTATGGGATCCTGGAAGGAGATGGTTGGAGGGTCTTGCAAGGAAGAGAGGTAGGTAAGGAAAAAAAGAGAGGCGGGACCAGGTGTGGGAGGAGATGGGTGATTCACAGAGGGTAAAGAAATTGAACAGGTGTGTAGCAATCAGGGATGGGGAACGGAGCATAACAACCAGAAAGTCCTAGATGCCAGGGAAGCAAGAGCTTCCCAGAACCCCATGAGATGACATAAGATGAAATACCTAGCAAAGGGGAGACAGAACCTGTAGAGACCATATCCAGAGGTTAGGCACTGCCCCTGGATGAGGATGAGGCCACCCACGCATTTCAAAATATTAATCCAGAATTGGTCCTGTCTAAAGGAAATACAGGGACAAAGAGTGGAGCAGAGACTGAAGTAAAGGCCATCCAGAGACTGCCTCACCTGGGGATCCATCCCATATGCAGCCACCAACTCAGACACTACTGCTGATGCCATGAAGTAATTGCTGACAGGAGCCTGGTACAGCTGTCTCCTGACAGGCTCTGCTAGAACCTGACCAATAAAGATGCAAATGCTTGCAGTCAACCATCAGGTTGAATACAGGGTCCACAATAGAGAAGTAAGGGGAAGGTCTGAAGGAGCTGATGGAGTTTGCAACCCATAGGAAGAGCAACAATATCAACCAACCAGACCCCCCAGAGCTCCCAGGGACTAAGCCACCAAGTGAAGAGTATTCATGAAAGGACCCATGGCTCCAGCTACATATGTAGCAGAGGATGACCTTATCTGGCATCAGTAGGAAGGGAGGCCCTTGGTCCTGTAAAGGCTTGATGCCCCATCGTAGGGGAATGCTAGGGAGGTGAGGCAGGAGTGGGTGGGTGGGAGATCACCCTCGTAGAAGCAGGGAGAGGAGGGGATAAGGGGGTTTGCAGAGGGGAAACTGAGAAGTGGGATAACATTTGAAATGTAAAGAAATAAAATAACCAATAAAAATGAAATTATAGAGGGATTTATAAAAAAAAAAAAAAAGAATGCAGGGTGAGCAAGCCAGGGAAAGCAAGCCAGTAAGCAGCATCCCACCATGGCCTCTCCATCAGCTCCTGCCTCCTGCCTGCCCTGTTTGAGTTCCTGCCCTCACTGCTTTTGATGATGGAGTGTTATATGGAACTATGAGGTAAATAGTCCCTCCCACCCATGTTGATTTTGGTCATGGTGTTCCATCACAGCAATAGTAGCTCAACTAAGATACTTATCGATTAAAAAAAAAGAAATTCAAAGACTAACAATAGAAAACATTTGTCTCATTCATTCTTGTCACCTCTGTGTATACTAGATGAGCTCTGAGATACCCTCTGTTGTTCACTGAAAGAAATCTTGATTCTTATAGTACTATATTTGGTACCATGAGAGGAGTCCTGGTTCTCATAGTACTGTGCTCAGTACTCCATGCATAACACTGAAGCAAGTCAGTACTCAAAAGGATTGGACAAGCTCTTTATACCCAGTTCATCCTGGGAAGAGTTTTGTGATTAGTGAGGAATCTCCTGTTTTTAAGGGACATTGGAGGAAATGGAAATGCCTTATGAGTCACTGCCACTTGGGAAGCAGAGAGATGAGTCTGTGTGTGTGTGTGTGTGTGTGTGTGTGTGTGTGTGTGAGGTTTCAGCCTTCATGATGGTTCTTCTAGATCCTAAAATGAAGAGCCCAAATATTTTTTTAGCAGTTAAGAAATAATGAATATATATGCAAGTATGTATATGTGTGTGTGTGTAGATACATATATGTATACATATCATTTTCCATTAATTAATTAATTAATTAATTCACTATACATCCTGATCACTGCCTCCCTCCTCCTGGTCCCACCCCTGACATATCCTCCATCACAACTCCTTTCCCATCCCCCATTCCCCATCCCTCATCTCTCATCCCCCAAATCCCTTCTCCTCTGAGATGGTGGAGGCCCCTCCTGGACTTCCTTCCACTGTGGAAAATCAAGTTTCTGCAGGGTTAGGCACATCTCCTCCCACTGAGGACAGCCCAGTTAGGGGAACAAGATCCACAGGCAGACATAGGCTGTAAGGACAGCCCCTGTTCCACTTGTGGGACCTGCATAAAGACAGAGCCACATGTACATCTGCTACATATGTGGGGGACCTAGGTCCAGACCCTGTATAGAAGAGCCCAAATCTTATTCTGTTGCCACCAGCTGGACTAACAGGATACCACAGAGAAAAACAGAAAGGTAAAACTTACAGGAGAGATGCAAAGCCTGCCTTCCTCATGAGTAGTCAGCTGTGCTGGACTGACCTCAGTGTGCGTGTGTGACTCTCCACCTTCTTCCCAATCCTAGATCTGTTTTCATGGGGAGAAGATTCAAGGCAAGATATCTGCAATAATAACTGGCCGTTCAGGTACAGATTTGAAGAGGTAGAAAAGAAAATACCTGCTTAGACTTCTGTCAAAGAGAAAGACCATGCCTAGCTGCAGAAGGGGGCAGAGCGTGGTAGTCATAATAATTGCCAATGTTAGTAAATATAGTCCAGTGACTGTTCTATATTCTGATTATTGTAGCAGCTCTTCTGTCCCTGGATAGTGAAGTTAATAAAGACTTGGGCATGGGTGAGAGACTAGCACCGGCGTTGTCCCGATTGTCCATGCTTATGTGCTTGAAAACATTTGCAATTACCTTTTTCTTCCAAGACGCATATTTAGCAGCGTGTCTTCAGTCCTGTAGCAAATATTTATCAAATGTTTTATGTGCTAGGCACTCTGCTAGACAGTGGAGTTGCAATGGAGAATTGAGATAATCATGATTTCTGTCCTAGTAGTGCTGGTAGTCTAGTCAGTACTAAAAAGGAGAGGCAAACAGCTCTAACACACCAAAGAAATGTGCTGTGATGGAGAAATCTCAATGGTGTGGTGGGTATAATAGGGGTAACTAGTCTAGAATAGATGGCTATAGAGTGATCAGGGGAACCATGGCAAATCAGCTAAGCTGAAGGAGCTCACAACATATCAGTTGGTCAGGTGTAGGGAAACTAGTAGTGCTTTCTGCCTTCTTCAACACCTTTCTCTTTGGGGCAATAACTGACCCACCACCATATAAACACTTCTAGCCCATGAAGTTTTTGGCTTAGGCTGATGTTACCTTCACATCATAAGTGTCAGCACATTGCTCTAATCTGGTCAGTCAGGGTGTTTCCTACCTCAGCTCTCATGACTGCCCCACTTGTGCACATGTGAATACCTATATCATGGAGGCTGGTTCCAAGAATGCATGTGGGAACTGCTGGAGAGAAAGGCCCACCGAAAACCTGAGATTGTTAGCCTGGTAGAATACGAAGCTCAGCTTTTTCAAACAGGCAACATGTAAATTAGAAGACAAAGTTAGGGGTGTGTGTACACCACTTGCATCTGTCTTCTGTCAGGAGCACAATGCGTTTTCAGCTTGATATGCAGGTCCTTCCCCTGCTACCAGCAGTCAGAGTTGGCCACTTCAGAGATATGCTAAGAAAATAAGGAATAGACTCTTCAAAACTCTCTTAACTTAATCATGGGACATGGTGAATGGCATGCTCCCACTATGCCTTCTCAATGGAAACAAATAGAGCAAACAATGATATTGACCTGGATTCGATTAGTAACAAGGGCTGGCAGTGTGGGTGTGGAGAAGTGCTATCTGTGATGACCACAGTGTATGAGGTACTTAAGGCCAGGTATTACAGTACTCTGCTAAGTTTCTCAGTTCCAGTTGCTGTCTGTCAATTCCATTCAGCTGGGGTCACAGTTTTGTTTGTTTGTTTGTTTGTTTTATGATGGTGGCTGCTGACATACTAGCAGTTGTGGCCACCAGTTCTTTACTCTTGGAGCTCCTTCGTCCTTGATCTCTGATGTCAGAGAGCCTTGTATAGAGCCAGAAGCTCTGCCTAGGAGTCCCTGCTTACTCCTACCAGTAACAGGTCCTAATGGACCAGGACCCACTTTAACAGCTTGGATTAACCTTATCACCTCTTTAAAGTCTTATCTCCAAATGTATCTGATTGTCCTAGGGATCAAGACTACAGCATATAAATTGAGAATTTTGGCTGCAAATCACAGCATGAATCTTGGAAGTTAATATCTTTCTGTTAGTGTATAAGTCTGTTCCTTACTATAAAAAAACAACTACCATTTTAAAAATCATTTTAGTTTTTGTTTGTTTCACTTGAGTCAATGTCTCATGTACCTCCTTGCTCCCACTATGGCCCTGCTTCCTCCAACTCAGTCTCAGTGGCCTTGAAGTTACTATGTAGTAGAGTCTAGTCTTGAACCCCTCATCCTTTGCCTTCCTCCTCCCAAGCGTGGGGATTACAGGTATGTGCCAACATGCCTGTCACACACATGCTTTAAATGTGTCATAGGGAAAAGTTATGTACATTGATTTGCATTTTATTGCAATCTAGATTTACACTTTGCAGGAACCTTTTCTCCTTGTGTAATTTAATCATTTGCTGTACCAGATACTTTTGGTCCTCATGATGACCACCATCATGGTTGTTGTAAGACACATGGCACACCCAGTATTCAACATCTCCTATGCACCTGCTCTGAACAATCCTTCCCACAAAAGTAGGTTACTGTTGATGCTCATTCAAGTGAGAAGTCTGTGTTTGTGGGAAGAGAAGAACTAGATAGCACCAGCTGTTGGCTAATTCTTTTCAAATGAAATGGGCCAGACTGAACTTTAAAGAGAGATTATCTGGGATGTGAAATACAGCCCATTCTTCCCTTGGCTTATAGTCAAGGGTAATGGATCTACCCAAGGCATTCACCATCGCCTCTGCATGCACCCTACCCCACCTGGAGTTCACAAGCTTCAGACTGCCTACTCCTGACCACAGCAAGCACAGAGAGTGTCTCTGTCACAGGCACCAGTCAGCTCAGGCATTCTCCCCTATCTCGCCTTCTTCTTCCCCATCTTATCTCAGTCCTCCTCAGCTACATTTGGCTAGAGTAGACTGCCATTTAATTGAAAGCCTATAAGACAATGTTATCAGGAATCTGTTTCTTGGAATCTGAAGGTTCCCTAACAAAGGTTTGCATAACACTTGCCAATTTTGGAAGAATGTGCTTCTATCCTTCCTGACACAGAAGCAAACTCCAGAAAACCACGTAGATCCCCTTCTTAATGTGAAAACAAGCAACTGAGGGGATATCAAAGCCACAATTCAGAGGGAGATAATGCAGAAGAGTGAGAAACACTGTACACAGAACAGATGGCCTACAAGACACAGACACAGTAAGAGATGATTTTACATACATGCTGTATAAAACTCAAAAAGGAGATCTATCTCTAAAGCTAACAGCAAACCACACTGTTTCTTAACTTTGGGGGAGAAGGCATGAACAAACATCTATTCACATAGGACACCAACAACAGGCCAAAGAAAAGATTTCACCCATGTCTAACTTGGTAAACAAATGAGTTAATATTGAATTTACTTACAGGAACATGGCTGGCTCAAAATCACTGAAGACACCAAAAAGCCAGCTCAAGCAGGACGATGACTCACAAAAATGGTATCCGTGGCTCTCCCTACACAACTGGGAGGCCAAAGAAGTATAGCCTCTTCCTTGACATTTAATTAGTGGTTGTTTAGAGGGGTAGGGCTGGGTGGGTGGTGGGTAAGGGTCCTGCCATTTTTCTTAATTTCCAAGCAGTATAAATTTCATGGACTACTGGAGTCTTCTGAGCCTCCCACCAGGAGGGAGTGTTCCAACTGTACAATCTACACCACAACCTCCAAAGAACTGCTTAATACAGAAAGCAGAACTCACAGAGGTAAAAATATCATTTCCAGGTGTCAGAGGTGGTCACACAACAAACGTGGGTCTTTCTAAACATTTCAGTTCTGAAGTATTAAAAACAAATGTGAAAATGATTTCTTTTGACCTCATTATACTTTGGCACACTGTAGAGTCCAGAGATATATTTTCTTTCACAACTTTTTGACAATTCTTCCCCCCACCAAAGTTAATATCTTTGACATGTCAATTCTCATGTCAAACAATGAAGAAATAGTCATAAAGTATCAAAACCAAAACCAGTTCTTAAAAGTCTCTGAACACAGCTGGGATAGAACTTTTCTATAGGCAACTTCTGTGGGGATATGGAGGTAGAGTTAGAGCAGAAGTGAGGCAAAGCAGATGGATATTCAGAAATTAACACATCATGTAATTGTGTGTTGGTAATTCCAGAGACAGCCATAAACAGAGGTACTGAGAAGCATCCTGTGGGTTCAGTTTCTTCTTGGTTGTTTTGTTTTGATTTGATTCTTTTTCTCTTTTTAAATTAGATATTTTCTTTATTTACATTTCAAATGTTATCCCCTTTCCTCATTACCCTTCCAAAAAATCCCTATCCCCTCTCCTCTCCCTCCCTATCAATTCCCTCACCCCCACCTCTCTGAACTAGAATTCCTGGGTTCAGTTTCTTTTTCTTTTTTTATTTTCTGAGACAGGTTTTCTCTGTGTAGCCCTGGCTGTCCTGGAACTCACTCCGCAAAACAGGCTGGCCTTGAACTCAGAAATCCACCTGCCTCTGCCTCTGCCTCCCAAGTGCTGGGATTAAAGGTGTGTGCCACCACAACCCGATGGGTTCAGTTTCTTATGTAATGAAAGTACAAAAATTTAACAAGGAGAAGACGACTATTTACTTTGTTGTGCCCACCACCCCAGTTATGATACCATTCTTTAGAAAACCTATAGGCTCATGTTCCAAGCTCAGGCCAGAGGTACTGAAAAATAAATCCCTGGGATGTTTGAAAGAACATCTAAAAGCATCCAAACATCCACTTAGTTCAACTGCAGAAATGACCCAAGGCATTGAAGCCTTGGTAGTAAAAAAAAAAAAAAAAAAAAAAAGACACCAGAGTAAAAAATCTTGCATAGCTAGTGCAGACTGTCTTCTGAGGCTCTGTGAGTCTAGACTCACAAATGCACACCACAGTGGAAGAAGAGTCAGCACCTTAGACACCGAATGGGACAGAATTTTTGGCTATTAAGGCCAATCAGACATTCCCCTTCCTTCCTGACTCTTACCCTTCATGCTCCCAAAAGTTTACAGCATAGAAAAAATGCAAAGGAGAGTAGTTGTAGATACAGATATATGGGGGAAAGAGTAGTAGCTCACAGTACCACTTTTTCTGTGTGAATCACTAACTCCATCTGGATAAGGTGTTTGTTTTATTTTGTCATCAATATAATGTCTGAAATTATACATGATTGAAAATCTAAAGCAGATGGGGGTTTTTATGCACACCTTCACAGCAGTATTAGCCACACTTGCCAAATGGTATCCCGGTTAACTATTGTTCATTTGACACAAGCTTAAGTCATCTGGGAGGAGGGACCCTCAGTTGAGAAAATTCACCCATCAGATTGGCCTATAGGCAAGTCTGTGGAGTGTTATTTCTTTAATGAATAATTGATATGGGAGGGTCCATTATGCTTGCTATCACCCCTGGGCAAGTGCTCCTGGGTTGGACAAGAAAGCAGGCTGAGCAAACCACACAGAGCAAGCCAGTAAGCAGCACCCCTCTGTGAGCTCTCCTTTAGTTCCTGCCTCCCAGTTTCTGCCTGAGTTCCTGTCCTAACCTCCCTCAGTGAGGAATTGTATATGAAACAAACCCTTTCCTCCATGTTGCTTTTAGTTGTTGTATTTATTCAGCAAAAGAAAGTTAGTGAATGCAGATAGAAACTATCCACATGTTGAATATATATACTATATATGTTACACACATTATGGAATACTGCTCAGATCTTAAAAGTATGAAAATATTAACACATGGTACAATATGAGTGACCTTTGAAGGCTAAGAGAAGTCAGTCACAAGGAACAAATGCAGTATGATGCCAGTTACATGAAATATCTTAGGCAGGCAAATACATACAGACCAGCATTAGACTGAACTTACCAGTGGCTGAGAATTGTGTGTGTGCATACATGCAGAATTTCCACTGAGAAAGATGAAAAGGTCCTGGAGATTGGTGATATTGATGATTCCAGAACAATGCAACTGTGCTCAACACCACTGAACTCATTCAGAACAATGGGAGAAATGGTAGATTTTATGTTATCTGGAAAATAAAGAGTTTTGGATAGATGGATGGATGGATGGATGGATGGATGGATGGATGGATGGATAGATGGATGGGTGGATGGGTGGATAGGTGGATGGGTAGATGGAAGGATGGGTGGATGGGTGGATGGGTGGATGAATTGATCTCTGGGAAAAATGAGTGAGCAAGATATTAACATGTATACTATTCCCTAAAGAAAAACAAATCTCTGGAGTATATATGGATGTTCTTACTAAATCTTGCTGTGAAGAATAGAAGACAAAATCAAAGGAAAGTGAGCATGTTATATTATTTATCATATTAATTGCTAGGGCTGAAAATAGTTGACTCAGTGTTGCGGTTTCTTTTTGATGTTGTGACAAAACACTCTGACCAAAAGTGATTTGGAGAGAAAGGGATTTATTTGGCTTACACTTTCCAGTCATAATCTATCAGTGAGAAAAATGAGGCTGGGAACTGAAGACAGGGACCTGGAACCATGGAAGGTACTGCTTTCTGGCTTTCGTTCTGAATTGCTTTCATGCCTATTGATTACCAGCTTTCTTATTCATCTCAGGCCCACCTGTCTAGGGATGGTGCCATCATAATGAGCTAGTGTTGAGGTTTGGTCTTTTTTTATCTATTGTAATGTAAAGTGTCAGCCTCTAGGACCTGGTGGCCTCAGGCATGCAGACCTTGCCCCCAAATTATTTTTGATTGGTAAATAAAGATGTCAACAGCCAATAGCAGGGCAGAAGAGACATAGGTGGGATTTAGGGGTTTTGGGGGGTTTGGGGTCAAAGAAAAACCATGAGAAAAAAGGGGGCACAAAAGGAGGAAGAGTAAAAGCCATCACAGGTTAGGTGAGTTCAAAAATAGATGGCACTGAGGGCTGGATACCTGGAGTTAAGAACAGCCCAGATAAAATATAGTAAATAGTAAATCAGGATTGATAGGAAAGTAGATTCTAACAACATAGGAAGTAGATAGCTGCCCAGCACTTATGGTGTTTCAGGCTTATTGTAAATATAAAGGCGGCTTCCGGTTTCTGTCTGCAGCTAAAACCAATCCTCTGCCAAAAAGATCCATCCCCAAATAATTCTGGGAGAGAGCAAGCCTCCCAGGAGTGCAGACAGGCCTGAGAGTGCAGGTAGGACCACCAATGCAGCTCAGAGGAACCAGCCCAGAATGCTCAGGACACAGGAACCAAGGAGCTTCCTGGGACAGGAGCCTCTCTGTGCCCAGAGCTGATCCTGGGTCTCAGAGCTACATACACAAATACCACCAGGAGAGAGCTGGTCTCCCAGAAGTGCCTATGCATCTTCGAGCATAGGTAAAACCACCACTTCTCTTCAAATTCCTAGCCCAAGAGGGACCCACCCAGAGTCATCAGGACATAGGAACCGAGGATCATCTCGGGACAGAATCCTTCTGGGTTCTCTGTACGCCCAAGAGCTGACCCTGTACCACAGCTCTCCATACCTAAATTCCTCTCAGAGAGAACTGGTCTCCCAGGAGTACTGATATACAGTCTTGCAGGACAGACAAGCCACAGTCAGAGACAGTAAGACCAGCTAACACCAGAGATAACCAGATGGCAAAAAGCAAGTGCAAGAGCATAAGCAACAGAAACCAAGGCTACTTGGCATCATCAAAACCCAGTTCTCCTAATACAGTAAGCCCTGGATACCCCAACACACCAGAAAATCAAGACCTTGATTTAAAGTAACATTTTATGATGATGATAGAAGAAGTTAAGAAGGGCATAAGTTGCTTAAAGAAATACAGAGGAACATGGGTAAATAGGTAGGAGCCCTTAAAGAATTACAAGAAAACACAACTAAACAGGTGAAGGAACAAAACCATCCAGGATCTAAAAATGAAAGTTGAAACAATAAAGAAATCACAAAGGGAGACAACACTGGAGATAGAAAACCTAGGAAAGAAATCAGGAATCATAGATGTAAGTATCACCAACAGAATAAAAAGGATAGAAGAGAGAATCTCGGGTGCAGAAAATACCATAGAAAACATTGACAAAACAGTTAAAGAAATGCAAAAAGCCACTGACCCAAAACATCCAGGAAATCCAAGACACAATGGGAAGATCAAATCTATGGTTAATAAGGATAGAAGAGAGAGAAGACTCCCAAATTAAAAGACCAGTAAATACTTCAACAAAATTATAGAAGAAAACTTCCCTAACCTAAAGAAAGAGATGCCCATGAACATACAAGAAGCCTACGGAACTCCAAATAGGCTGGACCAGAAAAGAAATACCTCCTATCACATAACAACCAAAACACCAAATGCACAAAACAAAGAAAGAATACTAAAAGCAGTACGGGAAAGGGGTCAAATAACATATAAAGGCAGACCTATCAGAATTATGCTAGACATCTCACCAGAGACTATGAAAGCTAGAAAGTCTTGGGTAGATCTCATACAGACCCTAAGAGAACACAAATGCTAGCCCAGACTACTATACCCAGCAAAGCTCTCAATTACCATAGATGGAGAAAACAAAATATTCTATGACAAAACCATTATCTTTCCACACAATTCCAGCCCTACAAAGGTTAGCAGATGGAAAACACCAACACAAGGAGGGAAACTACACCCTAAAAAATAGCAAGAAAGTAATGTACTTTCAACAAGCTCAAAAGAAGATAAGCACACAAACATAAAAATAGCATCAAAAATAACAGGAACAATCACAATAGTGATTGAGGAACAATCACTATTCCTCAATATCTCTTAATATCAATGGACTCAATTTCCCAATAAAAAGACACAGACTGGATACATAAACAGGACTCAGCATTTTGCTGCATACAGGAAATGCACCCCAGACACTACCTCAGAATAAAATGCTGGAAAACAATTTTCCAAGCAAATGGTCCCGAGAAACAAGCTGGAGGAGCCATTCTATCATCAGATAAAATTGACTTTCAACCAAAAGTCACCCAAAAAAAATCATAATGGTACTCATTAAAAGAAAATCTACCAAGAAGAACTCTCAATTCCGAACATCTGTACTCCAAATGCAAGGGCACCCACATTCATAAAAGAAACGTTACTAAAGGTCAAAGCACACAATGCATCCCACACGGTAAATGTGGGGGACTTCAACCCCCCACTCTCATCAATAGACAGATCATGGAAACAGAAACTAAACAGAAACACGGTGAAACTAACAGAAGTTATGAACCAAATGAATTTAACAGATATCTATAGAACATTTCATCCTAAAACAAAAGAATATACCTTCTTCTCAGCACCTCATGGTACCTTCTACAAAACTGACCATATAATTGGTCAAAAAAACAGAACCTCAGCAGATACAAGAAGACTGAAATAATACCATGCATCCTATCAGATCACAATGCTATAACTGGTCTCAAAGAGATGTTGATTCTTTGCCCTTTAGACAATGAGTTGTAACATCTCCATCTGTATTAGATCCTGCCTTAGCTCCTTCAAGCATTCTCACAGAGCCATTCAAGCCTCATAACAACTCAGGGAGTTAGGTGTGAGCAGCTCCGGGTGGTACACAAAGAAAGTGGAAAAGAGAAGGGTCTTTCCCTGGATCACACAGCATTTGTAATGCAAGTGCAGCCTATTGTGCGCTATGTGTAGTACCTATAATTAAACGCACACCAAGAAAGGAAGGCATCCCAGATCTGTGTCATTGGCAGAGAGGATCATTAGAAATAACAATTCTCTGGCAGAGGCTTATCTCAAGGATGACAAAACAGTATAGAATGAACCCTGTAATTAATTCTTATTTCTAACAAATTTTCATCCTCAGTAAGTACATGGATAAAGCCCTTAAATCCTTGAAAAGCCATATCAGAGTGGGTATGTGTTTGTACTTTCTCAGATTTAGATAGTAAGAATACTCAACAGATATGTAAATATCAGTATTACGTACACACATAAATAGCTGATTTAATTTTAATATATGCATATCAGCTACAAACGGAAGTATGCATAAATGAATGATGCCGATGCTCAAGTGTGCTGACAACTGAAATGTCCTGCGTATTGAGTATGCTTTACACTCATCTTAATGCTGACAGGATTAATCCACAGGGCAATGTACTGTCAAGAAGTACACTTGTATTATTTACTAAGGAAGAAAAATATTCTATTTCCCACAAATATAGAGGAAAAGCTACCCATTTTTCAGCATGTATAGATAACTATTACTAGGAAGCCTTATTGCAGTGACTACCTTCCTGTATACAAAATGTACAATAAAACTGAAAATTGAAAATCAAAGATTTGTTGTCCTTTTCTCATAGCAGGATTGGAGTGACTGTCTATAATTTTGTTATAGAGGGAAAACAAAAGTGGAAATAACCTCATCAAATGAAATAGACATCTTCCAATTCAATTCCTTTTTACGCTGTCCCAAGGATGTTAACATCCTAAAGTCTGATCTCTGGTTACACCAGTAATATAATGGCCCTGCTATAGATTACAGCTCATAGAAGGTGCAGCCCCCCAGTCTAAGTCATTCTTTTTATAATCCCCATTTGCATCATTTTTTCCCTTTAGGCAGATGTGTTGTCATAGGGCCACAATTCTAAAAGATCTCATGCGGATTCAAAGTCTGCTGGTTTTGCACTTTACAGCCTAGTTGCCATATTTTGTTTGAAAAACGATGTTTCTATTGCTAGAATTACCACATGAGGCTCAAATAAGATACATAAAATACTTTAAGTGCTTTATAAACTACAAGGGCATTGTTAACTACTCCACAGTGAGATAAAGGATGTCTGATGAGAAGGGTCAGCAGGTAATAAGGGATAGTAATCTCCCTTGTCCAAAATAAAAATCCATTTGTCCTAAGACATATTTCCTGAGTCAAGCCCCAACAGGAGATCCTTAAACAGGGATCACAATCTCTGCATTTGGAAGATTTTAATTTTGCCACGTTTGCTTTTATAGTTATTTATTATAATTTTTTTAAAATTCTAGGGCTACAAATATTCATATGAAAGTTACAAATTGCCTGCAGGGAAATCAGGCTGGCAGAACTTTAAGTTTTGGCCATTTACCTGATTATGAAATGCATATGTCTCATTATTGAGGAAGCGCATCTGCACAGAACTCTTCCGTGGTTGTGTCTCTAATGACACAAAGCAAAGAGCTGGTCCCTCTACAGAGCTCAACAGGTGCAATTTCCAGGAACATGTGGAACCGTTCACGTTTCTACGTTAATTGGGACACTGCGTGCCTGGCAAACTCACACCAGGCCTAAGGATAAGAAAGGGGTTTCCTTTGATGAGCGGGAGTTTGAAGTGTCGACTGCTGCTCTTGAGGGATGCTGGCACTGAATTGCCAAGGAAGGCCCTGCCATAAACTCCTAAAGCAAAACTCTTGAGAAACCAAGAGCAAAAAGGCCTCACTAATCACATCTGAGTACTTGTAAATGTGGGGCACACTTCTTTAAGCCAAAGGAGAGGAATGACTCAACAGAGAATCAAAATGTTGTGTAATTATTCTGTTTGAGGAAAAAACAGAACTAGACTGATCAGCTGCATGGTATACACACTCCCGCCCAGTCCATTCCTAACCTGAAGTTGGACACTTAGGCCTAGAGCCTTTGTTCAATTGCAAGCTCTTTTATACCCATCTCTTCAGGCAATTTCTTTTTTTCTTCTTTTTTTTTTTGTGGGTTGTTTGTTTGTTTTGTTTTATTGTTTTGGTTTGGTTTGGTTTGGTTTTTTCGAGACAGGGTTTCTCTGTATAGCCCTGGCTGTCCTGGAACTCACTCTGTAGACCAGGCTGGCCACGAACTCAGAAATCCGCCTGCCTCTGGCAGCCAAATGCTGGGATTAAAGGCGTGCTCCACCACTACCCGGCTTTCAGGCAATTTCTTTTTTTTTTAATATTTTTATTTTCTATATTCTTTGTTTACATTCCAAATGATTTCCCCTTTCCTGGATCCCCCCCTCCCCATATGTCCCATAAACCTTCTTCTCTCCATCCATTCTCCAATCACCTCCCTCCTTTTTTTCTCTGTCCTTATATTCCCCTCCAATGCTAGATCAATCCTTTCCAGGATCAGGACCTTCTCCATACTTCTTCATGGGAGTCATTTGTTATGCGATTTGTGTCTTGGGTATTCAGGGCTTCTGGGCTAATTAATATCCACTTATCAGAGATTGCATTCCATGTGTACTCTTTTGTGACTGGGTTACCTCACTTAGGATGATATTTTCCAGATCAAACCATTTGCCTAAAAGTTTTGTGAATTCATTGTTTCTAATTGCTGAGTAGTATTCCATTGTGTAAATATACCACATTTTCTGTATCCATTCCTCCTTTGAGGGGCATCTGGGTTCTTTCCAGCTCCTGGCTATTAAGAATAAGGCAGCTATGAACATAATGGAGCATGTGTCTTTATTGCATGCCGGGGAATCCTTTGGGTATATGCCCAGGAGAGGTATAGCAGGGTCCTCTGGAAGTGTCATGTCCAGTTTTCTGAGGAACCGCCAGACTGATTTCCAAAGTGGCTGTACCATCTTACAGCCCCACCAGCAGTGGAGGAGTGTTCCTCTTTCTCCAACGACCTTAGCCATTCTGACTGGTGTAAGGTGAAATCTCAGGGTTGTTTTGATTTGCATTTCCCTAATGACTAATGGTGTTGAGCACTTCTTAAGGTGCCTCCCAGGCATCCGAATTTCTTCAGGTGATTTAGATCTGTACCACATTTTTTAATAGGGTTATTTGGTTCCCTGGGGTCTAACTTCTTGAGTTCTTTGTATATATTGGATATTAGCCCTCTATCAGATGTAGGGTTGGTGAATATCCTTTCCCAATTTGATGGTTGCTATTTTGTCCTTTTAACAGTGTCCTTTGCCTTACAGAAACTTTGTAATTTTTTGAAGTCCCATTTGTCAATTCTTGATCTTAGAGCATAAGCTATTGGTGATCTGTTCTGATCCTAAGTTGTACCGTTGCCTTATTTCCATTATAAAATTAACTCAGATGTAACAATGACTGCTTGAGCCAGCTCTGCGTGCCTGTGTTTGTTGACTGGGTGTGGCTGTCTGTGGTGCGATGGCACCTTATGCATTGTGCTCATTCTATGTGTCCTCAGGCTAGACAGGGTAGAAGATGATGTAGGGCACCTTAGTCACATGTGTTTGAGAGTGAAAGGGTAGCCAATGAATTTTATCTTTCATGTCAACTCCAGCATTTGGAGCTTCTAGAAAATTATGTTGGTTATGAGGAGACTGAGTCCAGACTTGGCAGGTTGTAGTTCTGCGTAGTTGAGTATCTGTGTATTTGTGGGCAGGGAAAAACTGTGCCTATAATAGAGCACCCTGGAATTGAGTTTTTCAAAGCCAACTGCCCAGAGAGTTAGCAGCAGAATTCTTTATAGCTTTGAGTTCATAGGAAACAGAGCAGGAGTTACCTTGTAGGATATTTACATAATATCTTGCCCCTTAATCCTGCATAATATCCATTTACTTCTCGTCAATCTTCTATCTGTAGAAGAGAGATTAGAGGTTAGCGGATGGAAATGCTAGCCCAAGGATATGTGTGGGTCGTAAATGACAGATTTACAACCTAAACCAGGTTTTCTTCTTCTTTAACCTGAGCTAGTGGGTTGTAAGTCAGTCAAGCCTTGTGTTTGTCTGAGAAGATGGGTGAAGCTGCGAGCATGGGCTGGGTTAGTCCAGCCTCTGAAGGATGTCCTGACCCCAGCAGAGAGCATCATGGGTATTCACATCCAGTTCTGGCACTCTCATCCTTCTCTCTGTCCAGGCAGTTCTCCCCCCTGAGCATCAGTGGTAGCCATTGCACTACACAGACTCATGGAGACAGACATTTTGCTAAGTAAATCCTAATTTACCTTATTTGGAGCAACACATCCAGCTTCATTTGGAAATCGATGCTAATCCAACTGTCCCTTCCAATTCTGTAAACAAAACTAATGTCTCTCCTCCCTGCCTTCTGCAGCAGAAACAGCGAAGTAGCTGAGAGAGAACTACTCTCTTTCTTGTGGGCAAAAGGCTAAGTTCCCTCAAAAGGATTTTTGCCAATGGCTCTAATTAGGAGATGCAAATATACTTGTGCAAATGAAGTCACAGGCCACAGAATTTCAATGATCCTAGAAAGAATTTGTACAAGATTAAGTTCCTCTTATAATTTTTGCATGATCTCCACCCAAAAATGTTCTGTTTCAATACAAAGAGATTAAAAATGTCTTTATTCCCCAAGTTTAGAATCACATACAGGACAAGAACCAAAACCTGCACTAGCAATTTATAATGTGAGTAGTGATTCTGCCTCTGGTAAATCTCAGTCTCAGATGTGTGCAAAGAAATGACAAGGGACTTGTCATGCTCCAGGGAGCTAAAATCAGTCCATGTAAAAGTTGGCTCTGGAAATACTGATATCTTCTATTCTCAGCTTAGATCCTTCCAATGCAAATGCTATGTTGCATGTATATTTTACTTCATAGTATGTAAGCTCACTTCCCTTCAGTGCTTCAATTAAGAGTGTATTGAATTCAGTACTCTAATTGAAATATCTTTTGTCCACTGTTGTGCCTGCCAGGTCTTAGTCTACATTGGAAGGAAGTAATCAGTGAATAACAGGTCATGGCTACTTGATGGCAATCAACTCTGTAGGCATGAAATATTTGGTGTGTTTCATACAGAAAGCTTATTGCTCAAAAAAAAAAAAAATAGGTGTCATAAGCTGACACCTGCATGGCAAAAACCGATCTATGAGAGTATGCTAGTGAGGGTCACTCTGGTGCTGATGTGGGAGAGAAAGGTTTTCAAGCTATAACAAAGAAGACCTTACACAGCCACTGAATGAGCAAAGGAAGAGAAAAGCGAACGTGGCCTACAACAAAAGGGGTCTGAGGCTATCTAGTTAGAAGCATGCTATAGATTAACTTCAGAAAATCAAAGCCAAAATATTAATTCCCAGGCTGGAGAGATGACTCAGCAGTTAAGAGCACTGACTGCTCTTCCAGAGGTCCTGAGTGCAATTCCCAGTAACCACATGGTGGCTCATAACCATCTGTAATGGGGTCCAAGTGTATTCATAAATAAATCTTTAAAAAATGTTAACTCCCATGGGATGTTAGTTTGGTCTACTGTGTCTGAAAATTTGCAGATGCCCAAGATTTATTCATGAACACACAAAATGTAGCATTCCATGTTCGAGCCCTAGACCATACTTGTTTCCTATTGTGCAAAGGTGGAAATGGGAAAACATACACCAAGAAAGGAAAATAACTCAGCGTCGTGGGAATATCTATTATATGCATGTATGTATGTATGTATGTATGCATGCATGCATGCATGTATCTGTGTGTGACTGCAGAAGTCAAAAAGTTCAAATTTTATGGCATCATTCATTCATGCAATAGATCATTTATTCATGGAATGTCTACTTGCATGTGCTTAATTTCTCGGGGGAGTACTGGGCATATGAGCATCACCTACTCTGAACCCTAAGATTCTTACAGCCAAATGCATCTCCACCCCTCTCAGCATCATAACAGGTTACAAGTCCCCTCCTCTTTCTTCCATTCAGCCTAATTCCACCTGTACAAAAGTATCACACTTGGAGAAAAACATTGTAATCTGCAGGGAGTGCATTGCCTCACTCCCTACAAACACTGCTGGCTGCCACTCAGGCTTCATGGTCTCCAGAAATGTTGGGGGACAGAAGGCAGAGAGGGTCCCTTGGTTGATTGATTTTATGCTGAAGAATGTGCTTATTATCCTCCCTAATCTTCGGCTAATGACCTTACGCTTGCACTTTGAAAAATCTTTCCTTTAAAATTGGCTTCCTTCCTCTTTCCTGCCTAACCCAGTTCCCAGCACTCCTGTGGCTTTTGTTCAGAAAAGGGCAGAATCATCATGGTGACTTAGAATTCATCTTTTTTATGCATATTTGTGATTCATTGGGGCTTTTATTTATATCACTTAGCTTTCTTTCCAGAATTAGAAAACCAAAGCCTTTGATATGTCTCCAATAAAAATTGTACTATAGATATTTTTACAGCACTGTGTGTGTGTGTGTGTGTTTTTTTTAAGAACTGCCACAATCTCTAAAAGTGGCAATGATGAACTATGTCTGAATGGAGACACCTATGAGTAGTCAGGAAGAGGGATTGCCATGGCGTTTCCAGGAACACACCACAGTGTACTGCTGATACTCTGACTGTGACACACAGACACCTAAAGTGCAGCATTGGGGGGGTGGGGAGAGAGGTATCTGGAAATGACATATTTCATGTTAAGAAAATTAAGATAGAAGAGTATCACTAATCACAACTACTATAACTTTAAGTTACACACAAAAAAAGAATCTTCGCATTAAAATCAAAATAAAGACATTATAGAGATTATTCCCAGGGTGTGTCTCACCACTCCAGGTTCATCAGTCACCTCTCCAGCACAATACTATCTTCCAGAGTGACAACTCTCACCTCCTCTTCTGAGGCTTACAGAGGTTGGATGACAAAGCTTGCCATTTGTACGCTGCTTCCACGAAAGACCTTGACTAGACCCCAGCCCACAAAGATGGAGCCCCAAGATTCTTGTCAAGGTTTGCCACCCACAGGATTCAGATTGTGGTGGTTTGAACTGGTATGGTTCAATAGACTCCTATGTTTAAATGCTTGGGCCATAGGAAGTAACATTACTAGGAGGTGTGGCATTCTCAGAGTGGGCATGACCTTGTTGGAGGAAGTGTGTCACTGTGTGGGTAGGCTTTGAGGTCTCATATGCTCAAGATTCGCATAGTGTGGCACACAGCTTCCTCCTGCTCCCTGTGGATCAAGATGTAGAAATCTCAGCTCCTTCTCCATCATGTCTCCCTGTACATTCTATAATTCCCACCACAGCAATAATGGACTAACTCTCTGAACTGTAATCTAGCCCCAGTTAAATGTTGTCCTTTGTAAGAGTTGCTGTGGTCATGGTGTCTCTTCACAGATAAAATCCTAAGACACAGGACAATGTGAGAGAAGACAGTGCTCAATCTTCCCAGCCTGTACAAAGTACAGCTTTGAAAGTATCCCATTCATAATAATCATAAGTCAGTACCCTCACTCCTTCGTGAACAGCAGTTATCAATACCAGTTATACACAAGTTGTCATACACTAGTTATTCGATTTCATGCTCCTGCCACAAGGAACAGCCTTAAGGCTATGTTTACTGCCGTTATAGTATCAGTTCTCTCTCTTTTCCCTTGGTCACTTACTAGGCTAATGACCTAGGAACAGAAGCCATGCAAGTCACAATGGTTCATAAAATATATTTGCCTTCTAAGGAGATACTGGGATTCATTTGCAGGCTTATTCCTGCTGATACTTTCTGGTCTATTTTTCTCCTTTCAAATCAACACCTTGGCCAGAAGATGCACCAATCACCTGGACCTTAGCATCATTGGCATTGTGTACTGTTTTATTCTATACAAGAGAGATTTCCACTGCATGCCCCACTCTCCTTCTATAGTGTGGTAATTCAGTCTTGACTGTATTATAATGGCCCAAGAATCTTTCTGCAAATACTGAAGCTCAAATTCTGTCATGATTTATTAAATTCAAAGCTCGGGCTGTCAAGCTGAACAGGGGCATTGCTTTTAATAGAGTTTCAAAATTGTGGTTGATATTTAGACTGATCAATATTGGTTTGGGAAATTATAAATACCAATACTTCTTTGGATTGGTTTCTTTCCTGGTATCTTCTAATGCATATCATTTACTGTGCTGGCTAGTTATATGTCTACTTGACACAAGCTATAGTCGTCTTCTGTGATGAATGAGAGAGAGAGAAAGAGATCAGAACCACTGAAGTAAAACTTTTGCTTACTGGGACAACTGATGATAGATAGTTGGAACTGAGAAATTAGTGGTTATTAAGAGGAGATCAGCAACTTTGCAGTGAAATCCGAGAAGAATTTATAAGCCCATGGAACTTTTAAGTTTGTAAAATGCTTTATATTATGGTGTCTTCATCGATATATTATCTTGGGGATGAACAAGGAGATGTTGTGATTTAACAGTGAAGTGTTTGTGTATCAATTTCACAAGAGATCAATCTTGCTGGCTAGTTTTATGTCAACTTGACACCAGCTGAAATCATCTGAGAGGAGGGAACCTGAGAAAATGCTTCCATGAGATCTGACTACAGAGCATTTTCTTATTTACTTATTGATAGAGGAGGGCCCAGCCCATTGTGGGTGGAGTCACTCCTGGGCTTGTCATACTGAGGCCTATAAAAAAAAAAGCAGCTGAGGAAGCCATGGGCAGCAAGCAAGTAAGTAGGACGAGTCCATGGCCTCTGCATCAGCTCCTACCTTCAGGTTCCTTCCTTGTTTGAGGTTCCATCCTAACTTCCTTCCATTATGAATAGTGATGTGGAAATGTAAGCCAAATCAACCCTTTCATTACCACATTCTTTTGGTCATGGTATTTTATTACATCATTAGTAACCCTAACTAAGATATCTACAAAAAAATGTTAATTTTTTCCTGAAAGCCTATATGATCTCTAAATACATATTTAAGAAAAATAATATAAGCATATCAAGAAATCTAGAATGCCTGTGTTTATTGCTGCACTATTAACAATAGCTAAGATACAGAATCAGGCTACAAGTCTGTGATTACAGAAAGAAAATCAGCTTCGTTTCTAGAAGCTGAAGAAGACTGGAGGGAGGTTAAAGAATGGGTACTCAAGTAGAAGTAGTTAGAAATAATAAGTTGTGGGCCTGAAGAGATGGCTCAGTGGTATTGACTACTTTTCTAGAGGTCCTGAGTTCCAGTCCAATTCCCAGCACCCACAAGGCAGTTCACAACTGTCTATAGCTCCAATATCTGACATCCTCACACAGGCACAAAACACCAATGCACATAAAATAAAAAGGAATAAAATTTTAAAAAAGAAATAGTAAATTGTAACTGTCCACATCTCAGTGGGGCCCTCTGTTTCAAAATAAACTGTCATATATTTTATGAATAACCAGAAAAAAGGCTCACAGTCTCCTGATACAAAGTAATTGATAAAGATAGAAATGCTGATTTATTTAATTAATGTAGCACAGATTACACTTAAATTCTTAAATATAACACTGTTCTCCAGAACTATGTGCAATTATCACATGTAAATAAGAATAATATTTAGGAAGATTAAAACTTCTTTCATTTGGATCTGACCAAAAAGAAAGAAAATCAGTAGGAACTTCTACAGTACATAAGGAGAAGTGTCAGGGAGAAGTCAGAGAGATAATGGCCAACCAATAATTGGTCCACCTTGAGGCCCATCCCGTGGGCAAGCACCAGTCCCAAATGCTATTAATGATATCCTGTTACTCTTGTAGCAAGCTGTCCTTTGAGAGGCTCTGCCCAGCAGCTGACTCAGACAGATACAGACACCCACAGCAGAACAGTAGATGGAGCTTGGGGACTCTTAATGAAGAATAGAAAGAAAGATTGTAGGCCCTGAAGGGGATAGGAACTCCACAGGAAGACTAACAGAATCAACTAACATGGACCCTTGGGACTCTCAGAGACTGAACCACCAACCAAAGAACATACATGGGCCGGACCTAGTCCTCCCTGCACATATGTAGCAGATGTGCAGCTTGGTCTTCATGTGGGTTCTGAACAACTTGGACAGAGGCTATCCCAAAAAGCTGTTGCCTATATGTGGAATATCTTCCTCTAGCCAGCTGCCTTTTCTGGCCTCAGTGAGAAAGGAAGGACCTAGCCCCACAGAGACTTGAGGGCCAGGGTAGGGGAATACCCAGGTGGGAGGGCACCTACTAGAGGAGAAGGGAAGGGGATGGGAGAAAGATTGTGGGAGGGGGTGACAGTGAAGGGGCAATGAGTGGGATATAGTGTAAATAAGTAAAAAAAAGAAAAGAAAAGAATATGGAGCTGTGTAGAGGATAAGTATTAGCAGAGTGCTGGATCACAAATAGGACATGAAATCTCTCTCTCTCTCTCTCTCACACACACACACACACACACACACACACACACACACACACACCACTGGCTCAGGGACAGAGCGGGTGGTAGAAAGACTACAATATCCAGAGGTTGGGGAGGACCAGAATAAAAGAATGTCTTCTTGACATGATAGCTGTTATAGTTAGCTGCCCAAAATCAAGCCAGTCACATTCTAGCTTGGAGATGCACTTACAAACCCCAACCCCTAACTGAGGTGCTACAGCTGATGGTTTCTGAGGGAGAAAGAGTCTGTTTTCTTCAAACCTAGTAGGTCTGGCTCCTACTAGCCTGTCCACTCTCCCATGGATAGCTGCACACTCAAGGGTATATGGTGCTCCATGCACTTTAGACTGGAGTCAATGGGTAAAAAATAAAGCCACATTCTGGGAGCCAAAGGGAGGTAGGGAATAGCATGGGTGTGGGGGAGGTGGAAAGAAGAATAGGGTTTGAATGAGATCAAAACGCATTGTTCGAGGGGCTGGAGAAATAGATCAGCCATTAAGAGCAATTTTTCCCTCTTCCAGAGGACCCAATTTTGATTCCATATGACAACTCACAACAGTTTGTAATTATAGTTCCAGGGATGTGACACCCTCTTCTGGCTTTCACAGGTACCAGGCATGCACAAAGTACACAGACATACATGCATACATGGAGGCAAATGTTGGGGGCATGGAGGTCCTGGTACTTATGGAGAAACACTAAGAAAGCCAAGAATGTTAATCACGCAGGGATGTCTCCTTAATGGAGGAGAAAAAGAATCAAATACCTGTATCCCATCCAGCAAGCTAAAAGTGGATATTGTTGATGCTCTGGTGACCTTTCTGTTATCTTTGGAGGCAAACCTACTCACCTTTTGCTATAGAGGCAGATCTCACTCAAACTCCCCAGAATGATTACCCCAGTCTCTTCCCTCGCTACACCATTACCTGTGGGTCCAAGTTCTGCCTTGCCACTGGGGTGTGCAAACTCCACTCAGGCAGACAAAATGGGAGGGTGCTAGGTAAATTCTATCCTCTCTGCCACAGGATGTGGGGTGGGTAGAACATAGCCTCTAAGATGGGGGTCCCAGCCCAGGTTTGAAACAGCACAGGCTAAGGCCCAGGAGGCAAGGGTTCCCTAACTCCTGGGTGTCCAGCCACTGCTGGTAACCAGAACAAGGGGGCTCCACAGGCCAGTGAGGAGTGAGTGTCCATGCCTTCTGTGAGAGACTAAGGCTGTGTGGCTCTGTGTGATGATGGCTTCCCCTAACAGAGGTTCTTAATGAGAGAGACAGTCCTTACTTGTTCATTCAGTGTTCATGATAGAAAACAGGTGCATACTACTTATTCAGAGTGGGCCAAAGATTAAATACCTTTTGCAGGAAAGAATGTCTGGAAAGAGAAACTATTATTGGCTAAATTTTCAGATACTTTCTATATACTTCGTTGGCATGGAGAACTCTGTGCTGTGTGACTAGTGGTCACAATCCTCGTGTGGTGGTCATGTGTTCCAGGGCAGGAACTGGGTCGGGAGTAGATGAAAAAACCTATAGTTCTCAGATACAAGAAGTACCAGGGTTTCTGAACCCTCTCAACCTTCCCAATTTTGTCTAGTGGCATGGTTCCACTTGCTCCACAATTACCCATCCTTAGGGTAGATGTCACACGTACTTTATATGCTGCTGATCTCTCTGCCATTGGTCAGAGATGACACTAGATTCCAGGCTCTTTAACTTTAGAACTGATGCTCATGGTCGTATGCACTCTGTAAAACAGTTTCTATGTAGCCACACCTTAGCTTTATTTTGCACCTGGAATGGGATGGATTGGACATACTGTTGCCTGGAACCCTTTTCCCATGTCGTGCTGTGTTTTAAATATGCTGTCAATGAACTGCCCGGCATTAGAGTTCCTGAAGTCTGACCCAGGTTGACAAAGTCAATCTGTACTGAGTTTCCATTCCCATCTCTTCAGGCAGTTCACTGACAGAACTGCAGGAACCAAGCTTTGCATCCAAGCAAAATTTTCATAGATTTAAAAATAAAAATAACAATATTAAAAATATATTGCAAAGAAGTAGTAAAAAAAATATCTTTTTTTAAAAAGGAGAGGCTGAAGAATGTGGAAATTCAGCAGAGTTCTGCCTGCAACAAAAGTTGAGAGCTAATACCTGAAATGGAAAAATCAAGAAACATGCAGCATCAGAGATAGATATGATTCCAGGGACTGAAAAACTGAGGCAGAACTATCACCATGAGCTGGAGGCAAGACTTGACTACATAGCAAGATCTGGTTAAATTTCCTTTTTACCAAATAAAGGCAAACAAACCAGAGCAATAACTAAACAGCATTAAAAGAGTAGTTCTGGGATCCTGGAGCTCTGAAATAGGAGCTGTGATTGCTCATTAAAAATGTCAGCAGCAGCAGTTTAGATGCTGTGCATGGTTCAAGCAAGTTAATAGTTTACTTACAGAAACAGAAGAGCTGGGTAGACCAGTAGGTGATAGAGAAATGAAGGAGAGCCCCATAGGTAGCTGTGTCATATAATGAGGCTGAATGTATGTTTCCTGATGCCCTTGTTCACCCTGGTTCAGCACAAGGCTGTCAATGATTAAGTTGCAGATCCAAATCTAGGCCATTTGAGCATTATAGGGGGCAAATAATGAAGTTCTCCCTGTTTCTGGAAGGAACTGTGACACAGTGTCTCACAGGTATCCAGGTCACTTTGAATTTGTTATGAAGCTGATTCTGATGGTTACTAATAGCTCAAAAGCCTGTATTTTCTGATCTGTGCCTGTGTGGCTTTGGCATTTGTATTCACACAGAGACCTGGATCTAATAACACTAGTCTGTAGCCAGTGGTCATGCCATGCTGTTGACATAAATTGCATCCTGGCACTTCCTCTGACTAGCTGTGTGTCTTCTGCACATTACTTGCATTAAGCTTAGATTCCTTGACTGCAAAAGGGAGATGACAGTCATCTGCCTCATTGTGACTCTTGGAAAGAAAAAAAAACTGGGTTAATTTATACAAAGCGCTCATGCAATGAGCCATTCAGTGTTAACTTTTTTGGATTTCAGTCCCTCAGCCCTTCTGGTGCATCACTTTGTTAGACGCTCACTCACCAGGCAGGGCATCACTCCAGCATGTTCTCTCTGGTGCTGCCTGTCATGATGGCCAGCTGAGAGGAGGCAGCCACTGGCCTTTGCTCAGGTAGTGAGACAGCTTCATGAGCATTGCACAAGTGCATTGCTCTACCTTTCTGCACAGTGTTTGTGCAGAGAAAGGGTACACATCAATAACTGCCCAGAGTCTACACTTTCTGGTGAGGAAGAGAAATGCTGATTTCTCTGAAGTCGCTTGTCATCTAGACACGGTGGCATTTGCAGGTTAATGAGGCTGAAATGCTTGCTTGGTGAGAAAGAAAAGCCCATGTTGGCCTTGGTAGTGTTAATGACTCTATGCCCCACGTGCTTCACAGAAGGAAAGAGCAGAGAGAACTCTTTGCTTCCGGAGTAGCAGAATACCTAATACATCTTGAAGAAGGCCAGTCTCATTATACTCAGTTGCCATGTACCTTACATTTTCAGACTATCATGGCTATAAAATTGAATTCTGTGTTCATCCATCTCAACAAAATGGCAATGATTTACTTTGAAAACGAAGAGCTCTTAAGTTTCCATTGTGTCTCATCTCCTCCCTGTTGCCCTGGCTCACACTCTTCAGTCCTTTTACTGCTTCCCCTAATTCAGCAGTTCTCCACCTGTGGCTCACAACCCCTATGGGATCTAAACTCCCTTCCACAGGGACTGCCCAAGACCATTGGAAAATGCAAATACTTACATTGTAACCCATGACAGTACCAAAATTGCAGTTATGATGTAGCGACAAAAATAATTTTAAGGTCGGAGGTCACTATGATATAAGAAAATGTATTAAAGGGCCACATCATTAGGAAGGATGAGAACCATGACACTTGATCTGAGTCTTTGTGGACACACACTCCTGGGGTGACCAATCAGCCTTCTCTGTGGCTGGAAGACTGACTTCCTGCTTCTCACCTCACATTCTTCTCAGGAAGGAGTGGGGAACACAGCTCTTTTCCCATGCCCCAGGTCTTATTAGAATCAAAGCCTTTTGCTTTTCATTTTTCACATCTAAAATGTTCCAATAGCAGCAATTTCCTATGTGTGGTGAGTGACATTACTCTGGGGTGGGGTATATCCTTTTGTAAATCAAAGTCCTTCCATGGGCTACCATGTTCTCCAATGCCATCCTTTTCTTCTATCTACACCTGGAAATGGGCCAACCCAGTCTTTATTCTGAAAACCTAGGATAAAAAACACAAGCCTTCTTGTTATTCACAGGGACTGAGGTGTAACCTGCATTGCTCTTGACATGTTCTTATTTCTTGCTTCTGAAGAATTCTTGCTTCTTAATCCAACCTCACTCTTGAAGTTACTGTGTCTATTTTATACCACACTACACCATCCAGCAATGTCCTTCTCTTTTTATTCCCTGAAGTCATCAAAATTTTAAGCTCTTGTGTCTTACCACCATCTCACTGAAAATCTGAGATATTCTCAGATTTCCATGGCAAACACAACTAGGTCATTGCAGAAAACTGTTTGACTGTACTTAAGTTATTTTTCTCCTTCACTCAGATCTTTTCCTAGGCAAGATATTCCAAAGACAGCTCATAGGCTGAATATAAACCACAGACATATTTTGTTTGGCCAGTTCAGTAAATAAAATTTTAATTAGCTTCAACATTTTTTAATGAGCTTTCTTCCAGATTTTGACTCTTCTCGAAAGCCTGGAAGATCTCACAGCCATGCAAGGCGATGACTGGATAGAAGATAGCCGTTGCCACTCTGGCCCAGGCTTGCCCTCTGCAGTACCATCAGCTGAAGGTCAGAGCAAGGTGTGGCCCTCTCACACCATCAGGTTTCCCTGTTGGCACCTAAATACAATACCTGGATGTGCCTTGCATGGCTTGAGAAATCTGTCCCACACTACCTCCCACCCCCCCCCTTTTCACAGAGACCTATGTCTTTCTCTAAGAACCAAGAAATTCTAATAGGACTTCTGTCTTGTAGCTAGCAGAATATTTGTTTGTGCTGTGTTTTGAATGCTTATGTTCTTCCCCAATTTACATTCTGAAGCCCTTACCCTGGGTGACAGTGTTAAGAGGCTAATTACTTTGGGAAGCAATTAGTTCCTGTAGGCAGAGTCCTTTTTAGGAGATGCCCTGATAAAAAAAACCTGGAAAGATAGCTACATTCTTCTACCATGTGATGGTACAGCAAGAAGACACCATCTGTGAACTCAGAGACATATCCCTACCAGGCACTCAATCAGCTGACCACTTCCTCATTGTGCTGGTTTAAATATACTTGGCCCAGGTAGTGGCATTATTAGGAGATTTGATCCTATTGGAATAGGTGTGGCCTTGTTGGAGGAAGTGTATCACTGTGGGGGTGGGCTTTGAGACCCTCCTCCTACCTGCCTTGAAGACAGTCTTCTGACTGCCTTCTGATCAAGAAGCAGAACTCCTCATCCAGCTGCATGCCCGCCTGAATGCTGCCATGCTTCCTGACATGATGATAATGGACTGAACCTCTGAAGCTGAAATCCAGCACTAGTTAAATATTGTCTCTTATAAGAGTTGCCTTGGTCATGGTGTCTCTTCACAGCAATGGAAACCCTAACTGAGATAATGAACTTTCAGTGTTAAGAACTGTAAAAGTTGTTTACAGTTGTTTGTAAGTTGTCCCACTTATGGTGCTAGGATAGATATTTTGAGGCAACCCCACTACATCTGCTTTTATTTTTGAGATGGCCTCTCTACCAGCACAGGCCACTCTTTCATAACCAAACATGCCTGCTTAATACTTCCTTCCACAGCATTTATTCACCTTGATAGAATTATGCTCCTCCTACAGAGGGTAGAAGTAGGTTTTAGTTTAAGAACTGCTCCCAAACCAAATAGCTAGTAAGTGGCAAATCCAAGATTTCAACCCAGACCTGCTAATCCACCCAGCAAATGCACCCAATGCCATCAATCAGCTAGGAGTTTCCTTTGGGAGGAGGGTGCTGGAGGGAAGCATCTAGGCCAGCTGGAGCTCATGATCATTTGTCAGCCTGAACATCCTTACCCATCATTCAAAGCAGTGGGCAATCTCCTTCCCACACAGACTGTGGTTTCTGGGCTGACATACAACCCAGAACATTCTCCCTGCCAAGCAGTGCTGGAGATCACCTAGCTTCATCTTACAAATGAGGAAATTGGCCATTCGTCCTTGCAAGCTGCTTCAGACACTCCTTTAGAGCCGAACATGTTCATTTTGCCAACATACAAATTTCTGGCCAGGATACCACAGGTAATTGATAATAAATCTTTAAGTAGAAAACTTTCTAGATGGCTTTGAATCATGGTAGAAGAAACAGCAAAAATGTTTAGGTTACAACAAGGGTCACTAGGAGCAATGTTGGTGTTTAGTGAGGTGTGGAGAGAGCCCTTCTGCTGCCTCTAAAATGATTGGAGACATGAGTGCATCTACCTTCAAAGCAATACAGGAATCTTGTTCAGAAATGATGACTCTTCCAAAGCCAATAAAGAGAAAGAAGTGGTTTTCATCTGAAAGATTACCTAATACATAAGCAATAGAGAGCATGGATGTACTTAACCCCTGGGTGGGGCAGCAAGTGAGCCAAACAGAAAGAGAGCAGCAACCTAAAGCTACCTACTAGCAGCAGGTTTAACTACTTGCTAATTTTTTAAAACCAATTTCCGGATTTAGCAAACAAAAGGAGAGAAATTCTAGTTAAATTTGAATTTCAGATCAGTCCCAAATAATGTTTAATAGAATATGTCTCATAAATTATTTGGACCATGGTTTCATCAAATATTATTCATTGTTAGCAGAAGCTCCAGTATAATCAGTATGTTATATATTACAGTATGTTATGTACCAAGTCCATTCTCTGCCCTAGTCCACTAGAGGACAGTGCTTGAGATGACAAAGCTATTGAACATGACCAGGAACAGATTCTGCTGTGGGTGATTCATGCAGAGCTGGCCAATTGTCTACATCCTCTTTCTTTGCTCTACTCGTCACTTGCTTGAGTAACAGATCAAGGTCAGTTTGAAAAACAAATATTTCTAAACAGACTTAGCTTCTAAATATCATTGACAACCAGAAACTAACACTTGACCAACTGACATCAGCATATGGAGCCCATGTTGAGCAACAAAAGGACAGAGGGACAGAGGGACAGCCCAAGATATCTGTGTGTGGAGCTCATATCGAACATCAGAAGAAGATCAGATTTCATCCCCATGTCTTGCTGGCTAAGGATCTCATCCTTCTACATGTTTCTACCTCAAAATGGCGATTGCAGTTGTGCCTGATGTGAGGCCTCCTCGTGTACAGACTCAAGTTTCTTTTGTACTTGAGATGATAGTAAACGAGATGGCCATCCAACTCACTAGAGAAATGAAAATGTAAATAATCCATTTTGCAACACAGAGAAACATGAGTCCAGTAACTAAGGCAAGACTCGGCAAGACTCTGTAAGACAAGGCAAGAATTTCACATGCCTGCCACACTATTTAGAAGCTTTACATACAAATATCTCATGAAGATGGGAAAGCCAATGCCTTC